>NW_013666678.1:76789-103841 GCF_000517525.1 Limulus polyphemus
TTGGTGGTGGGTGGTGATGACTAGCTGCCTTCCCTCTAGTCTTACACTGCTAAATTAGGGACGGCTAGCGCAGATAGCCCTCGTGTAGCTTTGCGCGAAATTTAAAAAAAAACTAACTCCTTTATCAGTTATAATGACCGCTTCTGAGAAATTGTTTGATTTAGTGATATGTCAGGAGATTATTGAAAACATTTGAGTTAAATCTTGCATTTTCTACAAGAGAATGGGTAAACAATGATCTATTCAATTTCCAAAGAGGTAAGAGAATGAGCACCCATATTACAGGATTCTTTATTTGACCACCTGTACAAAGAAAGCCGTTATCAGCATCTCGTTAGTGAAAATCGATAGGAAATACGACTATTGCCAGTAAAACTGTGGTCTCCATTCTTTAGTGATTGTAAACTGAACCAAACACTAAACTCTGATCTAATTGACAGATTCGTTCAACAACATTAGAATTCAACCGTCTCTAACAGTATCACGAAAAGAGCATTAAAAAACTGTCATATGGCAACTAACAATCACCTTGAAGATCTCTTACCTCCGAAACAAACAGAAAAGCACGTTTTCAGTATGCTAAAAACGAAAACTGTAAACAATGGAAGTGTCTGTTATAGCTTTTTTATGACACGTTTTACCTGTTTTTTGTACTGAATATAAAATGAAAAAATTGTAAACAAAGACATGAGGCAGTTAATTAAGCTTTCTCTGCCACGATTAATGCAAGTTCCTGGAACGGTTATGTTTGTGTAGCAGGGCGGATTTTTTCTTTCCTTTAAAAAGGTGAATAATATCCAGAATGTACCTGAATGTTACTTCTAATCATGTTCAGCCTACAATACTGCACCTCCATTTCTATTCAAATTGAGAATGTAGGTAGCTTCATTAATCTTTCTTTATTAGCACAGTCACTAGATCTTCTACTGATCGAGCATCTTTAGGACGAACATTGGAATTGCCAGCTTAGTTCTCTGCTGACATTTGTAGACCATACTCTTTGGCGAAAGAACTATAACCGGACAAAAGAATTTACGATATCTTGTGGAGTGCAAATTACTTTGGCTATAGGTAATATATCTCAATGTTACGTGGGGATCATATAATATAATTACCAATCAAATTATATTTCACGATTACGTGTTTTTTGGTAGCTTCAAGCATATTCCACATAATGTAAGATAACATAGCATAGATTTTGTGCCAGTAGAATATCTTATCTTACGAATCTTCTTGATTTATAAGTTAATACTTAATAAGAGACTTTATAGTATAGCATCTTACGTTACCAGCTAATGATGTATATTGTATAGATTACTATAGCATGTATGTATCATTTTATTTCTAGTACTAAATTGGCATATTCGTTCAGCTAAACGGAATTCACTGTTATCTGACGTGTGATGTGAAATATTTAAATTAGCCCTAAACATCTGTGAGACATCATAAACTTACCTTTGGAGACAGCGTGAATGGGTAATTAAAGAAACTTTATAACAAATATACAATGTTTCTACTAGCTTATATCATCAACAGATACAAGCTTGTCGAAACATTGTACGTTTGTAACAAAATTTCTTTCACTACCAAATGAAGTAGTCTCCAAACTCTATTTTCTAAAAGTGGGTTCCTCGTCATCAGAAATAAACGTTCATTGCTCAGAATAAGCGATGATCAAGCAGTGTTGTTTAGAAATCCAGCTTAATGTTTATAAATAGCCCAAACACAAATAAATACAGAGTTTTTAATGTTACTTGCTATTATACAAATTGAAGAACATGAGTGGTTTGCCTTTTAGTCAACAATGGATAGCTATTTGTATAGTGACAAACAAACACATGCCAGCAGGTTAGAGTCATTTGGTCTGTTCTAGATAAAAGTGATTAGCAATTCTCAGGAATGGATAAAAAAAGGTGTCTACCAGTTACTAGTGAATGAGTAGATTCAATCAAGACATTGTCATCTAGCACAAAAAAAGGTATTGGCTTACAAGGGAATATCCACTTTCTGGTGGAAAGGAAAGATAATGTGTAGCATTCGACTTATCAATGGACAGGCTGTTCTTCAGAAAGGTAACATAAGTTGCCAAACAAGCGGCTAAGCTCAGAGAGAACATGTTTGTTTGTTATGAATTTCGCGCAGGGCTATTTGCGCTAGCCGTCCCTAATTTAGTCATCACCACCCACCGCCAACTTTTGGGCTACTCTTTTACCAACGAATAATGGGATTGACCGTCACATTATAACGCCCTCACAGCTGAAAGGGCGAGCATATTTGATGGGACAGGGATTCGAACCCGCGACCCTCAGATTGCGAGTTGAGCTCCCTAACCACCTGGCCATGCCGGGCCGAGAGAACATGTAACTTGCCCCTAGTTCATCATATGTGAAACGAAAGACAAGACAGTCACAGTCTTGGGCAATTGTTCACAACTAAATCGATTCTGTTTTCTCTGAAGGAACATCAGTAATGACTTAAACACTATGAAGAAAACACATAAGTTAAAAAAAATCAAAGACAAAAATACAAAACTGTTTTCAGTTTGCCCCTGAGGAAGAAAGGTAACCTTTCGAAGATGCTCTTAAAGGCTATAAAGTTTTATATTTTTGACTTAATAATGATTTAAAATTGTGGTTCCGCTTGGATCTTGTCTATAACTATTATGTAGCACCAATCAGAAGTCGGGAGAAGGCACCTGCGACTTATCATGGTTGTAAACGATCTAATTGCCGTCAAGAGCTCCTAATTATGGGTGTAGAATTCGGGCTCACTTAAATCTGGCCATTGGCCTACTATATATATCCCACTAACAGTCAGCAGCCCAGTAATATACTTCATATTAGACTGATCAATAAGACTGAAATCCTGCTTAGTGGTATTTTGAATCTCGTAAGTGCACTTGTAATATAGTGTTGCGTCAGCGAGTCACATGACACTGTGACACAACGGTTCTAGAACTATCATGTACTTTGTCGAATGTTCTACTTCTTGCTAGAAATAGGTTACGCTGGTATATAAAAGAGGGGAAGGTAATGTGTAGATAGATAGTGAGTCATTGAACTGCAGTCACACGGTATTGTTGAAGTTAACGTTCGTTCGTTACAGTTTTAGCGCGAGTATTGAGATTAAGTGTATCGCAGAGTTATATTCGGAAAGAATAAACCAGTTTTATTAAGTAAAGAACTTGTGTCGTTAAAGTTTCGTTGGAACGAAGTTACGGAAAAATCAATTAACACACGGAGACGTAACAATAGACTTCACAGAAGTTTTGCAGGAAAAGCACTCTACATTACCTGATGACTTCATTGACAAACTGTTCCACTAAAGGAGAATAGCCATTATCCTCAACGAAACTAATGAAGGTCGATATATCACACCTGTTTCTAATATGCAGTTAACTTCCTCAATAAATAATCCAATTGAAGCCTATCAATTAAGACAAACTTTCAAACCCGAGGCAACGGAGTCTGTTGGGATCTAACTTACCATCAAGTGTCAGGATATCGAGTCTTAAAATTAATCCAGGACTCAGAGACTGGCCTAAAAGTGAAACCTTAGTACAGGTACACAGTAAAAGCTAGATGCCAAACGTGAGTGTAGTAGCTTCTTGAAACATCCAGAAGTAGGATATTACCGTCCTTTCCTGTATAACAAGGCAACTTCAGTGTCTTGTAATAGGATATATAGACACCTGGAATCCGGGAATTTATGATTTAATATATTTGTAGAAGGTTTTATATCTTATATTTATTTCAATGTTTAAAATATTGTTATAACGTCAAAAGCTCGACTTTCTCAATGGAATGCCAATACAACAGTATTAAATGAGCTACTTGTATGGTCATTATTTCAAATAATTCAAAATCATTGTAACTCTTATAGGACAAATCCCAACAGTTAAGTCTCATAAGGATAATGTAAAATATCAGGATGTTGCATACAATACACTAAATACTCCTTCACAATAAGATACTATTTGTTCTGAATTCGACTCAGACCAACTCATGTGTTCGTTCTTACGATTCTGCTCTTTCTGGTTGACAGATTAGTTTATTTTACTTTACCACAGCTTCATTCAACATTCATATTTTGTAATTTGGGTTGAACAAAAACTACGATCCCCCATCTTTTTGTCAAATAGATGTATTCTAAGAACACGATCCAAAAGATTATCAGTCATATATGGCTACGTATAGGTACCCTTAAGAAGGGCACGTACGAGTATATTAAAAAAAAAGACGCGATAATATTGGTTACAACGTCCATAATACAGCTAAAAATTCCAAAGAAAATAACTGGCAAATGTGAAAAACTCTGTAAATTCTAAATTTGTCAGGTATGTTATTTCAAGTCGTTCTAAAATGAAAAATGAGTTTGTCTTTCGGTATCAGCCTAAATCGGCCACACCTTTACTTGAGAGCTGATTTAAATTCTGAACAAAAACTGACTAATGTGTTCGAGTAGGTTTATACATAAGTTTCAACACAAACCTTCATAACACTGATACGTAATGACAAGGTTGTAGACTTTAAAGCTGGGTAAAAAAGTTATTTTGTTATCTTGATTCAAGTTTATTTTAGTTTAGTTGGCTTCACGTAAGTCCATTAATATATCAAAGCTGGTTAAAAGACGTTTTGTTAAGAATAAACAATTTTTCCAACGTATGTAACATGTTAAAGTGTTATTCAAAACCTATTATTTGGCTAAATGTTTATCAAATTAAGAAAAATAGGCCTAGTAAGACTGAAATTACGAGTCAGTATGAATCAAGATTTCTTTTATAATAATTTCTCGAAGAAAATAATTTTACAATGTAAACTTTCTATGTTTGTTTCTGTAATTCCGGTTATAAATCATGTACTTATTACTTCAACAAGCAGAATAACCATCCCGTTATATTTATGTTATTACCCAAGTAATAACACGACCAGTGTATGACGTACCGATAATTGTAACTGACGTCCTATGTAATAGAGTTGATAAGAATAAAAGTATTTTTTTTTATAAAAATACACTTTTTTTGCCTATTTCCTTCTTATATCCACATCCAAACGTATATTAAGTAAAAACAATGAGTAGTTTTTGATATGTATTATGCTATTTAATTTATTTTTATAGGTTCATTCAAAACAAGACTAGAGAGGAACTCAGTAAAGAACACGGACCATTTTTGGCATGACAATAAGGAATAGTATTCTACATATGTCCATCAAGTTTCATCAAAATCCGATCATTTTTGACTGAGTTATAGACTAAAAATAGTGTGAAAAATCGCTCTCCATGTCAACAGACAGGTATTTTGTAGGTTTTCGTGACCCTGACCTTTAATCTTGACCATGCCAAAACTAATCACTTCTAAGTTTGGTCATAGTTCAAATGTATGCCAACTTTCGTACAAATCCATTCAGCCGTTTTCGAGAAATCTTGGTGACAAACACATAAAGAAACATACATACACACACACACACATATATATATATATATATATATATAACAAGATGTACTTCCGCAGATGTCCCGAAAGTGTTCTGTTTCAAGAATAAATAAAATCAATATTAAGAATAACAAATAGTTATATTTCTTGTTTTTGAAATTCATATGCTGTGTTGTAGCCTACAGAGTGCATAATTCTTTTCGTGATTCATGGCATGTGCACCTTATACTGAAGTCACGACAGTACAAATTGCAACGTTAAGTAGCCCTTATGTGACGTCTACTGACTGACTAACAGACAACACCCTACTGTATAGTGTAGTGGTGCGAATAGTTAAAGCATATGACCCCTCCATGCGGCCTTCGGCCCCTTTTTGGGGAAATTATAGTTATTACCATCTAAGAAAAACGCGGTAATCACTGTGCAATAACGGTTGTGGTCACAGGCAATAAGAAATCTTACAATTAGAATAACTTCACATCTGTGTTGAAATATTTAAAGAAACAAAACATTTTCAAGTTATTTTCATGTTTTTTAACATTTATTTATTCATAAATAACCAAGTCTAACATTCTCTATGCCTAGTAGAAGGAAAGTTTTTGTAGAAAGACGGTTACGATATTTTTTCCTGTTGCTGTTGGTTTTTTTTATCAGTTACTCGGATATGATAAAGTTTTCTGAGAGGAAAATACGTTACATTATTAATAACATGTCACAGTTACTACATTTATGATTTTTTTGGCTTTTGTTCTTTATGAAAGCAGTTATTAGAGCAGGCATCTCAGTGTATCGAAATAGAAGACATAACAATCAGAAAAGCTTATTCACGAATAAAACAAGGACATAAATTTAAATCTAAAAAAAAAAAATGTAGGATTATTTCATTTAAGATGATTTAATTATTTGATGTTATCTGATGAAGCTCTTTGGCCGAAATATAATACATGGTTAAGTAGTCTGTGAGTTTGAATTAAATCAAGGGTTGGAGCTTATATTGGTTCTTTTCTTTCTATGCAATCTTTCTGAACAAACTAGTTATTTCGTGTTTGTTCAGCCGCGAAGAAAGTTCTCTGGAGAAGTAAGCCATATAGTTTGCTATATATATATATTAAAATAGTATTTGGTAGTTTTACTCAGTGACACATAAGGGTTAAACGGCAAGGATATTTTCAGGGTTCACAATACTTCAAACATCTACAGGCCATTGAATTACAGGCGGCTAGAATTAAATATTATATTTTTAATTCAGTTAATAGCTGATTTGCTACATTTAGATGTAATGAAACTAGGCATCAGGAATTTATATTTTAATTTGATGTTCCTTTTTTAACCACTACAATATGATAATAAAGACCACAAAAGAACGTTTTTATGCATAATAAAGACAGAAAAATAACTCAGACGAAGTCTCATTATGAGATCAAATTTTGATTATATGTATATGAAGCCACAACCTGTGTGTGGATAGTTTAATTTCTTGAGAAGTTACAGAATAACATTATCTTTAATCTTCAATACGGAACTATAGTGGTAGTTTTTATTTTTATTTATCTGTAGTTTTTATGACATAAAATGTTTGTACGAGGTATTTCTTCATCTCCTAGTCAAGTAGCAAGAGAAGAGATTATATTTTAGAGACACATTCCAGTTATTTTATTCAATTATTATGTATTCTTTTCATCGATTATATTGATTGCATATAGCCTAATCCTCTTTAATCGCATGAGTGTATTGACGTATATAACAGACTTTGGGACATTTATGGGTTTCTCAACAAAAGTTGTTGTTTAGGTCACACTTTTTAAATAAAGACTTTAACCTCTTATATACAGCATTTATTGCAAGCTGCTATCTGGTAACTTAGTGGTAGGCTTGAGAGTTTATAATGATAAAATTTGGGGCTCAATCCCTGCCGTGGGGGCCGGCATGGCCAGGTGGTTAGGGCTTTGAAGGTCGCGGGTTCGACTCCCCGTTACATCAAACATACTCGCCCTTTCAGTCGTGGGGACGTTATAATGTGACGGTCAATCCCACTATTTGTTGGTAAAGGAGTAGCCCAAGAGTTGGCGGTAGGTGGTGATGACTGGCTGCCTTCTCTCTCTAGTCTTTAAGTACTCAATTAGGGAAAGTTACCGCAGATAGCCCCCGTTGTAGCTTTGCGCAAAATTTATACCAAACCCTGCTGTGGGCACAACACAGTTACATAATTTTGCAGATTCGCGCTTAAAAAGGAACTATTGGGTAATTCTTCTTTTTTTACTGCTACGACTTTTAACTTCATACAGTGTTTTTAACAAGGTTTTATTTTGTACATTATTCTTAAATATACATCTTTTAAGTTCATTAATATATACATTATTAAATATATAGTACATTTTCCATAACCACATCAGGGCCTTTTTCGGTTTCTTAGCATTATAAGAACATATAGAAACAATACGTTTCAGTTATTTCAAATTATTGTAAAATGTGGGCATTGATATTTCCTCTAGTGCGTCAGCGATAATTTTAAGAACTACAACTCTAAAAGTTAGGGTCTGATTTCCCATGGATGAACAGAGCGCGAATAGTTCATTCTAGAGCTTTGCAATAAAAAAAAAACGCATTAATATTTTAAGTATAACTTTATTATTTTTTTCAAATTGTTAAGAATACAGCTTAAATTTAAAAGTTCAAATAAAGTTTTCATTTAAATTGGAAACCTTTAGAAATGCTAATTTGAGAAGGATTAAAAATAAATTAATTTTTATAATCGGATGTCACGTTTCAGTAGCAAGCATCAAATTAAAGTTGGATATGCAAAAATGAAAAGAAATAATAATTTTAAGTTCCCCACCCATTGATTGAATAAGGACTAAAACTATAAGCTTTAACCAAAAAAAAACCCAAAAAAAACTAATACTAACGCTAATGCAGAGAAAGACAAACACAATTAACGAATTTGTTTATCAATAAGATTGAAATATTAGGAACTATATATATGAGTTGTGATAGGCGTGGGTAGATGAGGTATACTGGTACTATGTAATGAGTCACCCGTGAAGCACGAAACAGAAACACATTTCTTTACTTTGAATACTTTTAAATCGTTTTAGATAAAAAAAATCAGTTTTGTCGAATAAATGAGCGCTGTTAGGAATAATAGAGTTCTCAATCCAGAAACTAACTTTTTCTGATTAGCTAATAAATATTTAGTGTTTATTGTGCTCTTTGTGTTTACTTAAACATTCCCATAAACACAATAAAACAATGCATTAAGTTATTAATTGTCAGTTTAATTTTAAAAAGCTGGGCAAGATCTAGTTATTAGTGTGTTGGGCTACGGATCCTGACGATCAAAGTTTTGTCTGTGAAGATGCTCTGCAGTTTCATTTACTGTCAATCCAGTTATTCAGTTCAAAGTTTGACACAGCTCTTTTGACCGTGAATGCTGCTGACTGGCTAGCTTTCCTCTGGTCAGTAGTTCAGAAATAGAAATGGCTATGCCTGAATCCTGGGCCCGGCATGGCCAGGTGGTTAGGGCGCTCGACTCGTAATCTGAGGGTCACGGGTTCGAATCCCTGTCACACCAAACATGCCAACCTCCACCTTTGCCTGGTCCCAAGTCCAGGATGAGAAAGGAGGAGGGTTGGGCGCGGGTAACTACAGCTACAAGTAACTGCAACAACAACTTTCCGTTGGTGAGGTGTTGTTACGGCCCTATGCTCCACTGGGAGCTTACAGGAATAAAAAAATGACCTGACCTGGTTTAAGAATACAGGTTAAAAATAAATATAACTTGAAAAATAAACTTCAGTTTCGTTTTATAGCCAATGAGTCAGCAGCTGTTGTAATATCACAAAGTAGATGTACTGTATATATCTTTAGTTTAATTGTAAACATGTAAACAATTAATGATTATTTTTGAATCAGCAGAGCTTAATTATATGGTTCTAAATAATAATTATGAAAAGACAAACTAAAGTATCGAAAGTATTTTTGTTATATTCACTTTTATATGCTCCGAGCACTTACAAATTATTCGAGTCTCCTGAGTACATATATATATTTTTGTTATATTCACTTTTATATGCTCCGAGCACTTACAAATTATTCGAGTCTCCTGAGTACATATATATATTTTTGTTATATTCACTTTTATATGCTCCGAGCACTTACAAATTATTCGAGTCTCCTGAGTACATATATATATATGCATTTTTATAACACAAATACGAATTACAAATCACCCATTACTGCCAAAAAAGAATGACTGTTATTACTGCTCGTCTGTGACAGGACACGTCAGCAGAGAAAAGAAATACGCGCCTATGATTTATCACGCTGAAATTAGAACTAACAAGGAATAAGTTGGTGTTAACTTGTATTTTCCTGTTTAAAGTGAATGATTAATTTTTTAGGATTGATGTTAGAATAGTTTAATGGAGCTGGTATACAAGTATTAAGTTTATGGGGTGGAAAGAGTGTTATCCAATAGTATGACACATTCTACAAATCCAGTTAACTGTAAAACAACTAAGATAGCATTTGTTTTTATGACACAGAAGTTTAAACATAAAACATTATAAGAAAGGACATGGATAATGTCAAACGTAAAATGAATGAAATACAGTGTGATTTTTTTCCGCTTCCAATTAAATTGTACTATGTTCATCAAACAAAGAAAAAGCCAGAAGTTGTTTGGTTTTTTAGAGCACATCTACAAAATGGGCTTTTTGTTCTCTGTCCACCATGGAGAATCGAATCCTGAATGTTATCGCTGTAAGTCCCTAAACTTACCGCTGACCCACCGAAGGACTGAAAACTCACAAAGATATTTTTGCATCTAAAATTATATTCTTCACAATTCTCAAGAAAAAAATACTTGCAACGCTCCGTTAAATTATTTGACTAGTGACACTTTTAGTGGCTGCTTCAACTTACACGAAACTAAGAATAGCTAAAAAATTAATATTAGGTCTATTATATCTTTTAACACTCTTAGAGAGTTTCAAGAATTAGAATAGTGTATAATAATAATAATATACCAACTACACTATGTTCGACATATCCATTGCCAACGACGCGTTTCGCTCAATCCAGAGTTGATCAAGCCGACTGGGAAACAATAAACACAGCAGTAGTGGAGATGCTATTTGTTTATTATAACAATTTTTATTGAGTGAATGACTTTTGCAAACTGGCGAAGTATGATTATAATTAATTATACTTGTCATAATATTAGGTCTAATATATTTTTTAATACTTAATAGTATTAAGCAACTTACACATTTCTATATCTTTTAATTATAATCATGCTTCGTCAACTAGGAAAAATGCGTTCACATCATAATAACTGTTAAAATAGGAAAAACAACTTTGGGAAGCTGTATTCTTTTTAATTCATTATTTTTTCATTGTTAAGTTTTTAAAACCAATTTTTACTTTCAGTTACTGTTAAAGTTTTTATGTTTTATTGTAAAGCTACACAACTGACTATCTGCGGGGAATCGAGCCCATGATTTTAGCGTTGTAAGTACGTAAACTTACTACTGTCCAAATGGAGGACAATTTTTACTATTAGCCATTTTTTCTTCGTTAAATTCTTGAATGATTTATTAAAATCTGACACAATTACCTGATGTTGATAATCAAATGATGATATGTTTATTATATGTTACCTTTCAGTAGGTCGGCGGTAAGTTTACAGGCTTATAACGCTAAAATCTGGGATTCGATTCACCGTCGTGGACAGAGCTCAGGTAGCCAATTTGCAGCTGTGCACTAAAACAAAGCAAATATTGGGTGTTATAGTCACTGATGGATATTATGGCAAATAAGGAGTTTACACTTTCATGGAAATTATCGAAAAATAAACGTTTATCCTTAAACCATATAGATGAATAAATAACATTTCATGAATCAAACACTAACTTAAGGCCGTTAATGAAATGCAGATTTTATAATAACTTACTTTTATTACTCTATGCTTGTTTTTACGATTTTCTGTTAGTCTTAATCACTTTTCTTGTTTCTTATCGTACATGTTTAGTTTATTATTTAAAATTCTCCCAACCTAATTTTGTACATTATGAAATATTAGACTGTCAACATATATTCTGCTATTAGATGAGTTTAGCTCATTAACATATAGTTTAAGAATCATATAATTTTCGGTAAGAGGCACATTTGATTTTAACTTATTATTTAATATAGTTTGTAACATGAGATGAAATTATGGGATATAAAACTTTCCATATCATTTACAATGTGATCCAGAAATATTTTATCTTTAGCTTTTGGCAAACACATCTTGTTTCTATACTTATCAATAAAGAACGTTACTTGAGTTTATTTTGCTTTAAAGTTCATAAAAGTTATAGTTCAGTGGATTATTTCATTTTATGATTCGCACGTTAATACAGTTTATGTACCATTTCCCTTTACATGTATATTGTTGGCTCTACATTTACTAAAGATATTAAAATGCTTGCACATAATGTAATTTTATAACGTGCGGTCGTGAAAGGGAAAATAAATTTGGAAGATTAAGTAATTATTCAAGATTTATTAAAAATATTCATCTTTATTGTATTTTGCCCAATAGCTGATATTATAAGGTATCTGTTTAAAACAACTTTATATCTAATATATTTCCGACAGTAGCTGAAATTATAAGAACATTATGGTTTCAATTCGCCAGTGAAAATTACATCCAGCCTAAATAATACATTTTTGCATTCGTAGAATGCACAAAAGTGGGTTTTCTCCACAAAATATACTTATATATAATTATCGTATGATAAATGATAATATGAAGAAGGTAATTCACATTTTAATAGTTGATTAAGTTTAACTTAAGCGATTTTTTTGGCACAGATATAAAATAAAAAACAATTTCCTGTAGCATACGTATTTCTCAACCACACAGTAGAGGACTAATAACTGAAAAATGTCTTCTGAAAGATCGCTAAATTCCCTTTTTTTACATCTTAACTTTATAGATTTTGCATCTATGCTGGACATGGCAGTGATGCTAATAAAAAAGGTTAATGTTTTGTGGAATATTTTCCGAGTTGTTAGAGAATATAGAGTATAGTTATAACTCAATAATTATCCCTATAAGACACACACGAATTCTCTTTTAATTGGCGCGATTTTGCTCCTTAGCTGATATTATTGTTAGTTTAGTAAGTTTAGATGATATCACAGATTTGAAAACAAGTCACGACGGAGAACGTCATGTCCCTTCCACCAATCAGATAATAGCTAGATGGTTAACTCTGTTCAAAATCTCGTGATTGATTCTTATCAATTTCTGTCTTGCAGAATAGAATCTAATTTATTGTAAAATGTGTTAAATTTCTTCTCCGCTCAGTCTTCTCCATTTTCTTGCTTTAGGCGCTTCCTAAGCCAGTTTTGTAGTGTTACCGTGATCTAAACAATTTAGTGTCAGTGGTCACAATTATTTTCTTTTTTTTTTGATAGGCGGACGATTAAAAAGTAGAAGAGAGCGCTGTAGGTTTTATGAATTTTTTAACGGTGATAGGTTTAGTTCTCTCTCTCTCTCTACAAAGTAATCATTTAGACCGTTTGGTCGGATCGTTACAGACGGTAGAATAGCAGCACGAAGCATTATATTTGTTTCCTAGCAATGACGTTATTTTAGAATACACAGAAAGTAAAAGATAAACTTATATGAGCAACTTGATTAACATAGAGCAGTTACGATGGCTTCAGTTTTATGAGCTTATTGGTTGAAGTGAAATTTTCGAACAAACTATAAACCATCTAGGGCCTAAAATGGACTGGTGGTTAGAGCGGTCCACTCGAAACCAGCGGATCTCGGGATCGAAACTCGTCGCCAAGCATGCTCACCCTTTCAGACGCGAGGGTTTAATAGTGTGATGGTAAATCCCATTATTCTTTGATAAAAAGTAGTCCAAGATTTGGCGGTAGATGGTGTTGACTAGTTGCTGTCCTTTTGGCCTATCACTTCAAAATTATGAAATTCTAGTACAAAAAGTCCCCGAATAGCTTCAAGCGAAAATTCAGTAAACCAATAAGCATTTCCTTTCGCTAAGAACCAGGTTTTAATTGAGGCTTATTACCGTCATCGCTCACTTACAGGTATATTTTTTTCTACGTATGCCTGTTCATTATGCTGACTAACTGATTTAAACTTTGGAATTTTTTCTCTACGTCACGCGTTGAAATCACATTTAAAGAAAGAGCACCCAGGTGTTAACCAGCAGGATTAATTTTTGATGAAGCTAAAACTAAAAAATAAGCGAAAACTCGTACAATAAATAAAATAAGCCTTTTTTTTTACTTGGAGCTAGGTTAGATTATTTTTTCTTTTCCCCTTCAATAATATTCTAGCAGTTTCCATTTGTGTCTTTATAACAGATAAAAATCATGTTAAACGTATTAAATATTCCTTATCTTATGCACAACATCAGATTTGTATATTTTTCAATTATATATTTATCTATACCCCACCGCGAATTTTTCGCCGAGATTTTAAATATTTTACAGCCTCGTGCAAATGTGGCGGAAGGAAAAAAAGTGGGTAAAGTCAGACACTTTCTTGTTTGTAAAACATTATTTCCAGATTTTTTCTAACTTTTCCAGTTATGCCAATTTTTACCATACTATGGAATTATTTGAAGTTCGATAAACTGGTTTTAATATTATTCAACGTTTCTATGGTTTTGATATACTGCTTACGCACACTGGTTGCATGCTTAGCACATATTGTTTTAACTCAGCTTTACGTTGGCAGTTCTTATTTGACTGTAAATAATCACTCACATGGCTGGATATTTTGTTGCATGCTCTAAAGCATGATATTTTACAATGTTTATACTCATACACCTGCCACAAGATGGGGTAATGCTTGTTCAAATAAATATATTTTGCTTAGTATTTGGATTCTCTAACTTTTTATACTGTTTTTGGTTCTGATTCAGAACACTTCGCATGGTAGAATGTGCCCTAACGTTTAATTTAGATGAATTCAGCATGTTCTGAACAAATATCAATTGATTATTTTCAAAAGTTATACAGTATAACCTGTCGTTCATTAGTTTTTAGCCGTGCATTTATCACTGAAACCAAGAATCAACAGAAAAAGAAGGTAACTAATAAATCTTGCATAGACGATAAACGATCCTTGAGGAAATAAATACAAATAGTTTCAAAATTTACTGACTACGAACAAAGACAATGAAAAGTTGTGACATCATCTATTAAAAGCTAATGAGGAATTAAACCTGCTATTACCAGCTATACAGTAATAATATATATATGTAAGAAAATTCCTAAAATATAAAAATCAAGCTTAAATTTCAAGTTCTAACAAGATATAATATAGTTATTATGAAACTAATATTACTTTACTAACCAAATGTCGAAGCAAAAAAGTCAAAATAACTAACTTTTTTCTTTTAATAGTTATCTAAGACTTTCACAAGCGACTTGCTTTTTGTGTTTTTTTCTATAGCTGCTCGAAAACTTGGCTCAACAAATAGGGAGAGGAATTTAAAAGAAAAGTAATTAACTATCTACAATCATTATAAGATGTAAACTTTGTTAAAATTTCGTATTCCAAAAAACTAAAATATTTTTCTGTTACATTTATAATATATCGTGTATATATTATTTTGGCATTAATTAATTCTTCCTTCATAACCATCCAGAAATACTATATATATATATTGTATATATTCAAATAAGGATACTAACTAAACTCCATCATCATAAGTTGCCCTTTGTTATGATGTTTAGTTGTTTAATTAACTATTAATTATAAAAAGTGAAAAGCTTAAAACATATATTTAAACAATTATCAAAGAAATATAATGGCTATGGACAAAAAGTTAAAGCATTTTTTGATATCCTCTTTAAGTTACGATCAATAATTTTTTACATTACTGTTCTTAAGATTGAAATCAATAATATGGCAGTTCATAATTTTCTCAAGCAATATTAGGGTAAATTAATAGTTTAGTATTGTATATTTTATGCGCAATATATATTTATGTCTCTACATAATACCACAGTTTTGTAATTTTTAACATTTAATACATTATTGTATTTTTTCTTAGCTACTAACAATCTAAAACAGCCTGCAGGATAAACTGTGCATTATTAACAGAAGTGATAAGTTAGTAATTTTCAACTTTCTGTAGCTCGAACTGTGGTAATCTAAACTATCACATATTTTCCTTAAATGTGCTTTACTAGACCTTTACTTCGCATATCAAATTTCAAGGAAAACCATTTAGAAATACACGAGATATAAAATTTCCAATTTAGATTAAATTTCTTTCTATTTTTTTTTTCTTCGCGCCGAAATTATGGAAACTTTATTTCATTGAAAAACATACTTAACTTTCACGTATTTCTTTAAAATTTAGTACAATGATAGATCTTTACAATCTACAATTAGTTGTCAAATTTGATCTACATATAAGCCACTTGCGCAAAGTTTTTCCACAAAAACTGTTCAATTTTAACGAAAATATTTGCTCATGCCTACTCAAAAAGTCACGTGCGTTATCAGTACGAACTTTTTACTACAGCTTTAACTGAGAGTAAAGGTAGAAAGTTTTTAGTTTTCTGTCATTCCGATTAAAGACAGCTGATTTAAAGCAGCAAAACTACAGGGTGAAAGCACGTGCAGATACAGAAGTGTTAGTTAGGCCAAGCAAACTAAATTAGCAGTTTCTTGCTCAAGTTTTCAAATGAATCATACGGGTGGACGGTTATTATTCATTGTCAATTTTTAGGCGTCACGTGATATTAGCTTAAGTAATTAGCGTAAATAATTATGCTTGATACGGCTGTACTGATTGCAAGCAGGTGATGACAATAAACTGTTAATCTAGTTGCATATTTTGTTTTACCCATTTTACCCACCATCATGCCTAAAATCGAAAAAAGAAAAAATAACGGCCTGGCTAACTAAGGAATGAATATTTGCTGTAAAATCGTTATCAATGCTATAAGTGTAGCTACCAGTTTGGCCGCTAATTTTGATTTCATTCCTTTAAGTCGCACATTCTATCCTTTTTTGGCCTCATCTTTTTTTTTTTTTACACCTAAGATGTTTTTGATTAGATATATTATAATATATTAGGTATTAGGTATACATTTGGAGAATAAAAAAAATAGAAAATTATTAGGTTTTAAAAATATTCTTTTGGTCTAAATTCTGGAATATCAAAGTAACTGGATACTTTTGTATTTTATAACATGTGGCGAAGTAATACTTTAGATTCGGAAAGAAATACTCTACAAAATACTTTTGTCTAAAGAACCAATGCTTATTGTTATGGGCCCGGCATGGCCAAGTGGCTAGGGTGCTCGGCTAGCGAGGCGCGTGTTCGAATCCCCGTCCCACCAAACATGCTCGCCCTTTCAGCCGTGGGGCATTATAATGTGACGTCAATCCCAAGAGTAGACCAAGAGTTGGTGGTGGGTGGTGATGACTAGCTGCCTTCCCACTAGTCTTACACTGTTAACTTAGTGACGGCTAACGCAGATAGTCCTCGTGTAGCTTTGCGCGAAATTCAAAACAAACAAACTTATTGTTATGTCCAAAATCTATATAATAAGATACAGCAGTATCTATTTCATGTCTAGCAGGATGAATAGAAGTAATATAGTTAGCAATACTCCATTTATTTAAACAGATTATATCCTCATTATGTCGATGTATTAATGGAACTATATTTAATTTGAGTTTTTCATATATTAGTTTCATACATATGCATAAAAACAGGTAAAGAGTTTGCATTCATAGAGATGTCAATAACTTTCTTGTGAACCTTATCTTTTAAAGTAATAAGAAATTAATATATATATATATTTACTAGTAAAAGTTTCAAAATCAAGAACTTCAATAGGTTTATTATTAAATGAATCAAACCTAAAAAATTCAGATCTTTAAATAAATCATTTAAATGAATTCTAATGCAAGAAGAAGTAACAGGAAATGTGATATCTGAAATAATATTAGATAAAATTTTTATATCATATAAAATAATTTTGTTATCAATTAATGAATAATTAAAGTAACAAAGTTACAACTAACAACTCTAAATTTGCTTATTCATGAATTCAAAATTCTGTTTAGCAAGACTGTTTCGTAACAATTATCATTTGAAGTAATAGGACACCTAGATTTAAGTAGTTTGAATCTGTTTGTGCCACTGGGGTGGGGGGGGGCAGTAGTTTGAAACTGGCATACAAATATGAAAATTCTGAAAACGTGACAGGATTAGAAATAAGTTCACCAAAGCTATAGTAATACTTGTGACAATATGTTCAGTCAGGTTGTTGGTGATCTAAAACTTAACTCATTATTATTATCAAGTAATAATTATCACTTAAATAAATAGCAGTTGAATACTAAAAATTGTGATTTATATCGGAAGGAAATAAACTTTTAATCCTCAACGTATAATTATTCTCACGTTGAAGTAAGTTAGTATCATGTTCTATAATTCCTAGCGTAATAATAGATATATAGAATTTTCATTACTAATTATCAACATTTGGAACAACAATAAAGTTTCTGTCTTATGTAAATATCATATTTCAGTTTAATTTAAAGCTTTTAGTTTTAAAATGTAAAATTCCCTGTTTTAAGAAATCAAATGTTTCTTCTAAATTAAAAATTGTTTTAATTTATATGAATATTATATTATTAATTTATATTATATGAATAAATATTTTGACTGCGACTGTAAAACGTTAAGAAAACGTTTTTTTTTTAAATTTCTTGTTTATTATGAACCGCAGTCAAGACTTACCGAATGCGAACGTTTGGCCCAATTTGAAAACAAATGTCAAAATACAACTTTGATATTGTTGTGCACACAAAAATATCTTCTTAAGTTACCACTAGAGGCAGTATTTAATAACGATTAATCACTTCTCCCCTTTTATGAAATATATTTATAAAAAAAAATACTGTTGATTAATTGTTTTCTTTACTTGTGGCACATTTGACTTGTTCAATGTTACAGAAATGTCGTTTTTAAAATAATATTAAGTTTAACAAACTACTGTATTTTGGTGTTGGATTAAGATCTTAAACAAACTGCTCCCACTTGTTACAATGATAAATACACGTTGTACATTTTCCTAAAACACGCCTCGTGTATCGACAATAGAGATTCTAATGAAAGCAACTGAAAAAGAATATCGACGATATTTTCCCTTTTTTGACGAATACAGATACGCATTTTATAGGCTTATGAAGCAGATACCCAAGAATTAACCTTCATCCCTTACGTGTGAATTTATCCACGTGGCTACTATTTAGGGCTTCGAGGCAATTGCCAGGTCTATCTCTAGAAAGTTTCTTTTCCCATTTAGACGGCTAAAAGCATTTGATTGAACAACAATCCCTCTCACGAAGGAAATTAGGGTAGTTAGCTAGACAGAGACAGTAAGAAACTAATGGTTGGGATTACCTTTAATATCAAACCTGAAATTTATTTGTTATTTGCCGAAACTTATGTATTGGGAATAATCAAAACGTGTTATGTTTTTGTTATTCAAGTTCCGCTAAATATTATATCAAACATTTTGCTATACCTTAATACGAAGTGTCATCACTGGTGGAGATGTAACGTCTAAAATATTGGTAAAAACCACAGGTATAGATTACATATAAAGTAATTATTGAAGTTAGTAAATCTGTAGAACAAGACAGTGTTCAAGACGATTGTACTATTCATGAAGAATGTTGTTAAAAATGTTTCTCTTTTAATGTTAATTTTTAGTGTTGATGTATAAGGGTTAAATCATTCTCTAGACTATTTGGTTTCCAACATTGATGAAGTTTCATTCGCTGTGTCCAGGCCTTCTTTAAGTCACTGTGACCTCTGTGTCGCAGATATTTCTGTTGGAAAGGCGGGCTTTTTCATGTTTAGTAGCGGCTCATTGTATCAGCTGTGTTTTGAGTGAAGTGCATATTCATTGTGTCGGTTCAGGTTTTGGTGGCGATTGAGAGTTGGCTGGTGTAAACTGATGTATGTTTTTGATTATTCATCTCATGTGGATCAAAGAAAAATTAAATATTTTTTTTTGTAATTAATATTTATATAAACATATCCTGTACAGTTTATATATATATATGAATTTGATAAATCATACACCAAAAATGTGCTTATTTTAATATGTAAAGTACAGAGTGTTTAAAAACAGCATCATATTACCTTGAATGCTATCGTAGAACAATATTTCAAACAACAAAGTCAGAAAACTAAATCTAACGTTTATGATAAAATGTATCTTAGTGAAGGAGATAGGTTCTCGTTGAAGTAACAGACCGTTTATCGGATATCACAACATTTTCTACTTCCATTTCAGAAGGACATTTGGTATCAATACAGATAATACTTTGGTCATTCAAACTCTTAACATTCTACCTATAAGTTAAAGTAAATATGTCTCTGTTGAAGGCGCTTTTCAAAATAAAACTCACAAAAGTACAATTTAGCAGCATTAAGAAAATAGCAAACCTCAAAGGATACTCAATCTACTTGTAAATATTTTGTGTGTAAAATAAATGTAATTATTATAAATATAGGTGATATTAAGATATTTTTATTTCTATTGTGAAGAGCTTTAAAACTTGATAAATTGACAAATGAATCGGCCAATATATTGTAAAACTAAACCAGTATGGTTCAAAAACATTTTTTATATTTTTTGTGTAGCTTTGTGCTTAATATCAAATAACAACAACAACAACAAAACCGGTTAAGTAAAGAAGAGTTTGGTAAATACGAAAGGTTTTGAGTTTTTTTATAGCTATTAATATTGAAATGAAACCACCTTGAATTGTAGTTTATACTATTGAAGTGAAACCACCTTGAATTGTAGTTTATACTATTGAAGTGAAACCACCTTGAATTGTAGTTTATACTATCTTATTTTCCTTTCAACATACATGGTTCCTGAAACTAGGAAAGAATCTTCTACATATTTAGGTGAAGAATGTTTGGGAAAAGTCCAAAGTTTATTAAATAATCTAACTAAATTATTGTCAATGTTTTAACTTCATTTTAAGAAAAAAAAAACTGTTATGGGGACTGAAAATAAGGTTAGAAATCCGACAGGAAGTAATTTAAAAAAACTAAAATATACATAGAGAAAAATTCATTTGCAGCTCTCCCAGAATTCTTTTATCTACGTAGGTAATTACAAATACAATACACTTCAAGGGCAGAATAAATCTTGGAAGATAATGTGAATTTTACAAAGAATCGTTTAAGTGAAAAAAAAATGTTTTGGTTGAGTTTCTTAAGGAAGAAGTGTAAAGAGGAGGAA
The DNA here is from genome assembly GCF_000517525.1 of Limulus polyphemus. NCBI lineage: Eukaryota > Metazoa > Arthropoda > Merostomata > Xiphosura > Limulidae > Limulus > Limulus polyphemus. The sequence continues at coordinate 97,554 of NW_013666678.1, forward strand.
CTAATACTTATCACATAAATCAACTATTGAAGTTGTATCGGAAGAAGAAGTTTGGTTTGAATTTCGTGCAAAGCTACACGAGGGCTATTTGCGCTAGCCGTCTCTAATTTAGCAGTGAAAGACTGCAGGGAACGCAGCTGGTCATCAACACTTACCGCCAACTTTTAGGTTACTCTTTTACCAACGAATAGTGGGATTCGTCGTAACATTATAACGCCCCCACGGCTGAAAGGACGAGCATGTTGGGTGGGACAGGGATTCAAACTCGCGATCCTCACATTGCGAGTCGAGCGCCTTAACCACCTGGCCATGCGGGGCCCGGAAGAAGAAGGGAATATTTGAAAACGCTTAGAGCTTGAAAAAAGAGCGAAAAATTCAGATGGCTTGACTGGATAATGAAATTTTTTTATTACACAACGTTTCGACAAGATTTTGTCACCCTGAGATACAAGTTGTTTACACGAGTATATATACAGTACAGAAAAAAGAGGTCACATGACCAGATATTGCTTCACAGTCTAATATAGGAATCTTGGTACCTCTAAGGTTATTGAACATTTTAGACATCTTTAAAACAAACAAACTAAATATGCGAATATTGTACATGATTTTGGAACAAAACCAATTGAATTTTATTTTGATAATTACATAAACTGCATTAACAAGAGGTTTAATAATGGTGTTATTTTAAAAGTTTTAGATTTACTTAACTGTTTTTTTTTGGTGTTTTTTTTTGCATTTTAAAGAGTAAATTTTAGGAACTGCTATGGTCACTGAAGTTGCACCAATCTATGCAACGCTAGTAATTGGTTTTTTGAAGAGTAAGATGTTTATCTTCTTCCAAACTATTTTGAGATTAAATACGTAAGTTATCTAAATGTGGCATGGAAAAGAATTTTGTATGATTGTTTTATTATTTGGAACAAAAAGTTATGATATTGAAATTTTCTTCCAAATTTTAAATGGATTAAATAAAACAACCACATTTACGTATAGTGAAAATATCGTATGGTTCTTATACGTTTTTGTAATGTTTATCAGCAGTATGTCTGCAGACTTACAACGCTAAAAACCGGGTTTCGATATTCGCGGTGGGCACAGCACAGGTAGTCTATTGTGTAGTTTTGTGCTTAACTAGAAACAAAAAAACATTGTAGTGTTTAAATAAAATTATGAAGTTATAAACCATCGAATTCACACACGCATTTAGATTTTTGTAGCATTTATCCCAAATCAGTAAAATTAAATACCTTGTTACTCTGGCACAAATTTTATATACTTTAAAATCTAATCTGATAGTGAGAAACCTTTCGTTAAAAAATTGTAAAGATTTTATGATAAAATGTGATTATCCAAAGAATATTACTGATAGGGGGTTTTAATTTTGTGAAAAGACCAATGATAGAAGAAAGAATTAAATGTGAGGATTATAATGAAAATCTTATACCGCTAGATACAACCCGTTGTCCAGAGATATCGATTAACATCAAATTTATTCAAAAACAAATTGATCAAGTTTTATATAAGAGGTTAAAGAATATTCTTAAAAATTGTAAACATTATTTTAAAACTTCTAACGTGAAGAATGAAGAGGTATTGTACCATGCAGTAGAGAAGAATTGTTTAATGTTTACAAATAGATATCTTCAACTAGAAAATCTAATTGTTAAGCCAAAATGTAGAGAATTATTTAAAGTGAAAGGTTATTTTTATTGCAATGTTCTTTTTATTGTAATGCTAAAAATATAACTTTCGTTTTAAAATGTTTTATTTGCCGACAATAATTTGAAACTAAGAGTTAATTTACATAGGTATCATGTTAGAAATCCAAAAAAATTATTCCTTCTCAGTACGTACACATTTTTATTTCTGCAATGCTCATTTTTGTAACGGATTGAATGAACTGTTTTTTCTTAAGTTTTAAAATGTTTTATTTGCCGAGAATAATTTGAAACTAAGAGTTAATTTACATAGGTATCATGTTAGAAATCCAAAAAATTATTCCTTCTCAGTACGTACACATTTTTATTTCTGCAATGCTCATTTTTGTAACGGATTGAATGAACTGTTTTTTCTTAAGTTTTTTTCCCTTTTAGAATTGTAATGAAGAAAAATACTCTATTTGCTGTTTCAATGCCTTTTTTATATTTTACTTGAAAGGCGAAATATTTAATAAATAGAAGTCCAGAGGTTTTGCGCGTATTTTAGATGTACCTTAAGTATACCATTAAGTATACATTAAGGTTATTCAGGACAAAATAACTAAAGCATTTTAAAAAATATACCTGTAGTTTATGGAATTTTTATATTGTATTATAGTAATTTTATCTTTAGAAATATCTTATGTTGATGTTAATTTAAACGCTTTTAACTAGGTTTTCATTTGAAACTTTAGTAAAAAGATAATTTAATTTGTAACCTTAGGTTTTAAAATAATTTAAATTGAAAACACAAAATTTGTATATTTTAGTTAAATTCTTTACTAAATTTATTACTTTTGAAAGAAGTGTTTAGTTTTTTCTGGTTTTTATAGTTTTTATATTGAATAGTTGCCTGTGATGCTACGAAACAAGTTAAATATAGAAGAGCTTGGTTTAAAAAGAAAGGATTCAAATTTTCTTTTACATATTATAGCTTTAAAATATTAAACATGTACAATCTCTAATGTGGTATTCCAGGCCACAGTACTTTACATTATTGACTACTCCTTTGTCTCAAAACATTATTGACTCTGGATAATATGGGTGTAAAACTTTAAAATGTGGACAAATATAAATATAAATACAAAACTAAAAGAGCGTTTTCAGTGTTTAGGGTCATAACATTGGTTGCATAGAGGAAAAAAAAACTTTAATCTAGAAATACCTTTCAGTTATTTTATGATTGAGTTTATTGGATAAAATTTGTAGTAGCGAAGTTTAATAACAATGGATTTTTTCTTATTAAGTGAATTGTAAATATTAAAAAAAGAATTTTTATTTCTGAAGAAGAAACACTTAAGATCGTCAGTTTGTATCACGAGACTTTGTATTTTGAAATTGGATTTAGTAAAAACAATTTGACCATGCTGACCAAAATATACTATTTGCTGTCAAGTGTTCAACCCAATAAAATCACAAACCATATAAACTTATACTCACCGTTATCTGCTACTTGACGGTAAAAAACGTTTAGATTTTCCCAGCTGCTCGAATCGAGCGTATAAACCATCCGTTCTTCAGAGGTTGAATGCTTTAGAAGTAGTGATAAATCTTACTTGTCAGATTGAAAGTTGAAACTAAAGAAACATTCAGCGAACAACGTGTCATTATAAAAGTGTGCTTGAAAGGTGAAGAAGAGTGAGACAGGTCAAGATAAAAGTTATTCCTCTAAATTATGATTTTAAGTTAGCGGACGCGTATTCATTAAGATAGCCAAGAAAATAATGAATAAAAACCCTGTAACCCGAGGGCTTTTGAAAGGTGGACCTTTCTTCTTCACGGGCAACAAGAAAACAAATCAGTGAAAGCCAAATGCCAAAAATGTGTCATAATCCCAAACCTGCCAAATAAACTGAGAGAATCTTGTAATAGTAGTTAATTATTTGGTGAAAACCACAATCAGTTAAGGTTTTATTCCTCCACCAATTTTTCTTTCACAGATTCCATCACATATAATTCCAAGTTACGGCTTATTTTACTTTTTCTCTGATACCAATTTTTGGTAGATTTTACAAAAGAAAGAGTTTTGAAAATCTTGTTTATTTTGTTGTTAAGTACAAAGCTTCACAATTGGCTATCTTTTTTGTGCTACTAACACTTTTCAAACTGTATTAAACATGATGACATTATTTAACAATATGGTAGTTTTAATTTCATAGCCACTTGTTTTATCTTTCTACATTAAATGTTTAATATTAGCTCATATACTGATCACCTTTATTTCAGTAAACGTTCATTATTGACTTTTACACTAATATGTTGTTTTTGTTATATGTTAATTTTGCACTAACAGACTGTTTTCTTTTAAGCTTATCTTATATATATATATTGCAAATCGTGATGTCTGTCCGAGCGTTCGCCTGTCTCCCGTTTAAGGCGGCCGCTTCCCGCGCTTCGTTTGAAAAGCTGCGCACGCAGGCAAAGATCAACATTCCCATTTGATAGGACGGGAGATCAGGATATGATTAATGTTGATGCCAAGAGTGCAGCACAATTAACCTTTTAAAACTCAAAGAAATAATTTAAATTGATAGATTAACTTACACTTTTCCCGTCACTGGGGACGGGTACTTTTGCTAGATTAACTTGTATTTTTTTCGCAGGGGACGGGTACTTTTGCTAGATTAATTTAAACTTTCCCGTCAGAGGGGACGGGTACTTTTGCATGTATATTGGTATCTTAATTTAAATAGTCTGTTTCTGCTGCCTAAATAAGAACGTCTCAGTAATGTGAGACAACCAGCCGTAACATTGAATACTCGATAGTTATTGTAGAGGTTTTGAAACATTAAGAGAAGTTACGTTTATATTTTACTGAGTAAGATTGTTTGTAATTAAGCACAAAGCCACACAATGGCATATCTGTGTTCTGCCCACCACAGGTATCGAAACCCGGATTCTAGCGTTGTACGTCCGCAGACATAACGCTGTGCCACTGGGGGGGCCTTATTGAGTAAGATATATCCACTATTCTCTAAGAACCTTTCGAAAAGACAACATAACAATAATTAAAATTTCATAGCATGGAAGCGATTAAAATAAACATGTATTTATTCATTATTAACCAAATAGTCATCCAACGGGAACGACGCTAAAAATCGAGTTTCGATACCAGTGGCGGGCAGAGCATAGATAAACCGCTGTGTAGTTTTGTGCTTAATAACAACCAATCCAAACCAAGATCTAACAGGGAAAAAAATTCGTTCATTCGTTAATGTGCACAAAATCTGATATTGAGAAAATATTTCAAGGATATACATCCTCCTTTTAAGCCTATTATTTTCATTAATTACCTATAATCCCATTTTATCTCACTATATATGCACACAAAAATTGTCAAAACTCTACACCTGTTTACAAATATTTGTGTTTCTAAAATGTCTGTATATTTTGTTTACTAATTTTACTTGGACTAGTTGAAAAATCATATTGAAACTGCAAGAAAAAAAACATTTTCGAAAGATACAAGAAAGAGTGAATCGTAATGTTATAATTTTATAAACAGCATAACTAGATAACCATTTATAAACATGTAGCACTTACACCATAGTATATTGACAACATTACAGCATATTTTTTGACTAAAATTTGTGCTGCAAAACTCATAACATTATTATTGCCTTTTAACTGTAAGTCAGCTGGTCTTTAATAAAATAATGATTTTGTAATAAGTAAAAAATTATAACAACGGTAATTTGCTCTACCTTTTCAAAGCTTTAAGAAATACCGGAAATTATTATTTCAACTCTTTTTCTCCATCTTGAGAAAGACAGGCAGATGAAGCGTACTCATGAACATCTAGTTTTAATTGTAACCTACTCAGTTTTCAGGAAAACCAACTGTTTCCATAGTGACAGCTGGCCACGTGTTCTTGTCAGTGAATTATTCCATAAATGAACATTCTACTATACCCGAACACAAATGACGCCTGATCTCGAGATGTAATGGCCTGTTACTGCAAATAACATTTATGTCACGTATAACCAGAAACGTGACGTATGAAACTTCTACAAGCTGGAACTTGCTTTGGAATGTTTCAAGACAAAAAATAGAAAATAAATAGAGCATGAATGAAAAAGTGAAGGGTGACCGTTTGTATTATGACGTACAACAACAGACCAAGTCTTCTTAGAAAATCTTTTTTTAGCTTTAGATTTTAACTAATTCATATGTTTCATAGACAAAGATTGCAATAATTTTTACCAATAGCTAAGTATACTTCAACAATACAAATAACTCTCAAAATAACAAATATATTTTCAACATTGCTATGAAATGGGTATAAACTCTCCATTTTATTGTATTAGATCGTCAAGAAATTAATGTCGCGTTTTGCAACACTTTCATTAACTACCCCCCCCAAAAAAACCCCGTAAATCACGTATAATAGTTAAACGAACCGCCTAAACGTCACGTTAGTGTAGCCTATATAATGTGTAAAGTTTACTATGCTCTAATCCCTTATTGTGATGGCCCACGACGAGACACACATTCATCATGTAATGCTGTTTGAATACAAGAAGGGAAACAACGCCTCTGTAGACACGAAGAATATTTAAGACGTTTATGGAAATTTTTTGAACGTTCG
>NW_013666678.1:104841-109113 GCF_000517525.1 Limulus polyphemus
ATCTAAAAAAGCGACATTAATCTCTTGACGACCTAATAGTTCCAATGCATGTATTGAAAGTTGTATAAGTTGTAACGTCACCACATATATATATATTTGAGGTTAATCTTTGCTTGATTGTCGATATAGTGTTTTAATATATATATATATATATACACACACACGTGATTGCATATATACAAATAATAATTCCAGAAAGAGGCTCACATAACATACACGTGAGGTGTCTGCACTCTTTTTTTACTGGTGTCTACCAGTTTTAAAATACACTGATGTAGGTGAAAATTAGGAGATGCTTTTAATTATCAGTTTGTGTAACTTGGAGAGAAAATGCACTTATTTTATTTTTATTAGAGTAATTTTTGACACTTTAAGTTTCATCATATTCTTCACATAAATAATATAACTTTATGGGAGTTGTAATTCTAGCTTCAAAATATATTTTAAACATAATCCCTAGGGGCAGTTTTAGCAACCTCTTTTATTCTATTTAATTAAAAACTGTAACTTTCTCACTACTGACTGCTAACGGTGAACAGTAGTTTTAGTGCGTTTCAGTATACTCAAATATGTTCTCAATACATGAAATATTTTTCTAAGATACAAAGCTTCTGCTAGATGGCGAATCTCAGCTAATGTGTGAGTTCTATTTCAGCAGATACCTCTCTTACTGTGAAGTATTTTACACCTTTGATATCGCAGTCGGTAATTAGTTTTGTTTATATTTTATGCTTGATGCTATTTGTATTAATTCGTTACCTCAAAGGTGATTTGATAAATTTCCGCGGTGGGACAGCGGTAAGTCTTCGGAGTTACAACGCTAAAATCAGCGGTTCGATTCCCCTCGGTGGACACAGCAGATAGCCTGATGTGGTTTTGCTATAGCCAAACACACACGCTTTTATTTATTTAATTTATAAGACTTTTTAAGTTACTGTGTTATCACATTTTTATTCAATTACAAAAATATATAAAAAATTAACTAAAGTTGTGTTCTGGTAACTAGTTTCGTAAAACATGTTATAGAACAGTCAGCCATTATGTTAAACAAACTTTTGAGTTCACTAATACACATACAAATACACTTTTGGATTTCAGATAATAACGAAGTAGACTTAGATGATTTAGGATACTTAAATCGAGTAAGAACTGTTGTTTCAATACACGTAGTTATTTTATGATTTTATTTACGTATTTTATTTTATGAACTATAGTTCAAATATATTTAGTTTTACACTATATTAGCCGGTTCACTTGTCAATTTATCAAGTTTTAAAGCTCCTCACAATAGAAACCCGATTTGTAACAGCATAAGTCTGCAGAAAACAGCTAACTGCTTTTTGAAAAGTAACTAATTAAGCAAAAGATTTATGTAAAATATACAAATTTGTTCTTTAAACTTCATCAAAAAATTCAGGTTACAAAATAAATTATTTTATTACTAACGTTTCAAAATCAAAAAGTCTTTAAATAAACACCAACATTAGAACATTTTAATATTAACGATACAATTACCATAAAACAATATGCACATTCTATGTATTTTAAGTGTGCCTTAAGGATACTATGGGTAACTCTAAAGAAACATTAAGGACAAATGTTCATTCTGAGGAATAGCCTGTGATGTCAGGAAACCGGAACAATAAAGAACAGTTTGTTAAAAGTAAAGAACTCACGTTTTCTTATATATGTATATATGCATACATATTTTTTAGTTCTAAGAGTTACATGTGTTCCCCACTATGTTTACAGAGTTACAATGCTAAAATTGGGAGGTTGATTCCTTGCGGTGAATAGAACGTATATTTCCAATCGTGTAGTTTTTCACTTAAACCATCACGACAACAAGAGTTCCATGACTGGATACGTTTTAAAGAACGACATATAAATTCAAGTGAATTTGATTCTTCAAGAAGAGGAAACCAATTTCCGAACACGATTCCAACCTACTAACAAGGGAAGTGCTTAAAACAACCAAGTCATCGAGAGTCAGTACAGGTTTCTTTTACTGTCACGGTTATCGTGGAACTCTAATATCGTGCTTCCAGCTGTCTTAAAACTTTACTTGTTTTCTGAAGTTTGAGTGTTTTAAGACTATTTTTATAACAAATGAACGATGTTATCTGAAATAACGAAGTAAAATCCGAACAGACGTCTCTAAATCTGTATAAAATTTGAATTAAATATATATTTTTTGCCCAAGCTTGATTCATGTCACAACGCTGCTATGTGTAAATGCAAATAAAGTAAAACCAAATGTAAATGTCTTTCTGCTCTAAGAGATGCTAGTTTCCCTGATGTTTTGAATCTTCATGGATGTAAGTGTATAAGAGGAAATTTACTCTTAAAAAGAGGTTTTTAACGACTACATTGAAGATGTAGGTGATACTCGATGTAGAAATTCATATACAGTTTAGAGAAGGTTGCAGTTTGAAATACTAAGTTCATTTCATAACTGACATTATGTCTGTATACTTATTAAGGAAGACTGAGTTTTAAGTAAAAGTCATTTCAAACATTTTGAAAAGATAAATTACCTTTAAATATAAAATGGATAATATATTAAAATTTTAGTGTTTAAAAAAAAAGTTTTCGAAATGGAGGATGAAAAACATTGAATGAAATATTTAAAAGATGCGTAACTTTATGGTTAATCATAAAATGGAAAAATGTTAAAATGGAAATATTATTTAATATGGGATAAAACTAACTAGTCAGAAGCTGTCACATATATTATTGAAATATTTAATGGAAATTGTCAAAACGCTATTTAAAACACATTTACATCGGATACGTACAGTAATGATTTTTCTTTGTGAAAATATGAAATAAAAGTTTTCTTTGAGTTTCAGAATTACACGAATCAAATCAACAGCATATGAACGAAACAAATACGTAATTGGAGATTTCTATTCAAGAAAATAACGTTTAATTTAAGAATTTGCTTTTCGGCAAAGCTACGATATTAAAAGTAAGAAAGCGGTATAATTTCAGGAGTAACGTGTGTGTGTGTGCGTGGGAAGTTTTTAAAACTTCATTAAAGTATACAAAAATGAATTAGGAGAAGATAAGTGAGGATGACGTTACCAGATGCGCAAGGGAGGGGTCGGAGTAGATAGTACTGTGCATTGCAAAGGAAAAGATATTTGGGGCATGGACCTGCCATCCCTCAGAGCCCCATCTCAGACAGTGTGTAAGCACTAAAATTTTGAGAGTGAATTTCTTCGTTTGCTTATAGACACTTAGTGTACCTGTAGCGTCACTCTGTTGAGTTTTAATTACTTGTATCCGATACCTAGGTTGTAAAAGTGTCGCTACATCTGATGTCTCTTACTAGATACTTTTGATCAGACCATTCAGCTCAAAGTGTGTTTTATAATAGAGGTTTTTAGTGGATGTCACGTGTTGTGGAATAAGTTGAACCCAATTAGGTTTAACCTCGTAGTCATTGAGTAAGAACTGATGTAAATAATGTAAAGATAGTTAAATTTCTATGGGGTTTTGAGTCCGTTTTACTTCGCCATACAGTAAATTAAATGAATTTAGATATGGTGAAAAAGAAAAGAAATATCTAACGGATATATATATATGTACAATAGTTAGCTTTCGTTGAGTCAGCACTTAATTTAGATCAGTTTGTTATGCTATGATTTCTTAAGCGTAACTATAATGTAACGTGAACTTTTTTCTAAATATACAATTAGGCGAACGTACACAGGGTGTTATACGATTCGTTCAGATTTCTAAGTACTTAATTTTATGCATGAGTAGTCTAGGCAAGCCACTTAACTGTTTTAAGTACTTTGGGTACACAGTACTGCTTTTACATTTATAAACTCTGTGCATTCAAATACAAAATACCACAACCATTCAAATACAAAATACGACAAACATTCAAATACAAAATAACACAAACATTCAAATACAAAATAACACAAACATTCAAATACAAAATACCACAACCATTCAAATACAAAATAACACAAACATTCAAATACAAAATAACACAACCATTCAAATACAAAATAATACAAACATTCAAATACAAAATACCACAACCATTCAAATACAAAATAACACAAACATTTAAATACAAAATAACACAACCATCCATATACAAAATACCACAAACTTCAAATACAAAATAACACAAACATTCAAATACAAAATAACACAACCATCCATATACAAAATACCACAAACTTCAAATACAAAATAACACAAACATTCAAATACAAAATAACACAACCATCCATATACAAAATACCACAA
>NW_013666678.1:109807-118709 GCF_000517525.1 Limulus polyphemus
TCAGAATTCTGATAATCGATTTTTTACTATTTCTGTTTCGTATCAGAAGTACGAGTTTCTCTCTCTAGTTTTATATTATAATTCATCAGAATTCTGATAATCGATTTTTTACTATTTCTTTTTATGATAAAACCAGATTATTTTCATCAGCCTTAGATTCATGTGACCACTAAATAATTCATAGCTACTTGTTCATGTTTATTGACAAATAACGATGAAGGACTTTTGTCGAATAGCTCATCGATTAATTTGCTTTTCATGCAGAAATATTTCCATTGTTCAGTAAAGGAAACAAACAGACTTCGAAAGAGTATTTTTTTTATGAGAGAAGTTGAAAACTCTTATTTCACGAGTGTTAGAGAATAATTAAACTGGAAAAATGGGTTTTACCCAAGATTTTGTGAATTTTTTAATAAGGATGTATATAATAAGGTAAACAGTACTGCAGGTAATTTAAAAGTTTGTGTCTTGTGAACCAAGTGAATCCTCAGTAGATGTTTTTTGCTTGGTGAAAGACGATTTTTTTCTTTTTGTAATGAAATCCCTGGTTGTGCATGGATTAATATAAGTTAATATAAATACCTTGCAAATAGAAACAGATAAATAATGAAGCCACTTCTAGTGTCTGTAGCAGTTTGTACGCATTAATATAATTTTGAAAATATCACCTCAAGAGTTTGTTATTATTCCTTTCAGCAGTGTATTATATATACCTGAGAAGCAGTACTTATTATTGCTTTCACTCCAATCATTTATCATGTTTGATTTTGTTTTAAATTAATCCTTCACATTTCTCTATCAAATAAAACTCAAATTTCATTTGGCTCTTTTTTTAAATATTTGAACATATGGAACTTGAATAGTTATCTAAGCCTCAGTATGTTTTTTACCAATAAGTATGCAAAACATACATATAAAAACAATAAAAGTAACATATTTAAGCTTTTATTTCTTATAAGAATATGTGGTTTGACGGTTACAGTCTTAATGAACATAAAACTCTTGATTAAATGCATTTATACTCTTTCAAATTTGGTTATAGTTCTAATAAAACCTTTTGCAAAAATAAAACAGGAAACAGCAATAACTGGTGTGAAAAATTTAAGCATAATTATATTTCGTTTAAACAGATTTTAATTTGTGTTAGTTGGTTATGCTATGATTTCTGAAGGTTAACTGTACTATAAAGGGTGCTATGAAATAACTATACAATCAATATCTTCTGCCTTTGATAATTACGTAAGCGATCTTAAGCTCTTAGAATCATTCAAATATTAATGATATTCTATACTAAGAACTGCTGAAACCGGCTATTCTTTAGATAATGCTATTTGGCAAACCCAAATATTTTAGAACAATAAAATGATGTGTATATTTGAACATTCTTCGTCAGATTTACAAAAATGAGATGAGGAATGTTTTCTACTGTACTTTACATAATGTTGAGCTTCAAACGTTTGGGATACTTAAAATGCCTGGTACGTTACGAACGTTTAGGGTACTTACAAAACCCGGTTCGTTACTAGCTACGACACATTCCTATATCCTGGCTGCCGTTAAGAAAAGTTAAAAGTATCAGCCATCAGAATACAATTTTAGAGAAAAACAAATTTCTGGTTTTCATGAGTGAAAGATATACCCCCAGTAGCTTAGATATATATCACATTGCAATACGTGTATTTCAAAACATATTATTATGGCATCTATCATGTATTTGTTTTTTACTTTAACCACAACAGATGATTACATCTTCTATTCTCAACAGCAGATATATATAACCCCATGAGTCAAATTCTTAAGTTGGCTTTCTTACTAAAAATATGTTGATAGATAGAAAACATTTATATAACAAAATTGAATTTTGATATATATTCGTTTTCATTTATTAATGTATACAATTATATTGTAATAAAGGACAACAGGCTTTAAGTTTAAATGTTTGAATTCCGATAGGAAACTACAAAATTTCCTCAAAGTTGTCATTTAATGGTCAAAGAATGAGACATAATTTCTTCAATACAAAAAAAAAAAAATTAGTACATATGTTGACTAGAAATTATGATCTAGAAGAATCTTATTTCACTTTTGTGTGTGTGAACTTAAATTGTATATGGTATTCATTTTTATTTTGGACATAACAAAACAGAAACAATGTCAAAGGAAACTCAAAATACATTATTTTATTAGGCTTGACGTTTACATTCCACGGAATAAACATGCTTACAAGCTAGTTTAATTGGAACAATAGAATGTTAAATATATCTATATATTAAGCACATAATTTAACGAACGTTTTACATTACATATCACATACATCATATACGTACGTACTAATTAAAAAGACACATACATATATAGAAACATATGCCACTTATTCTCTTTTAAACTGTTTTTACCACGTGATTAGAACAACTGGTAGTGATACAACAGATAGAGATCTTGAGAAAATTTTATGTTAAAACGCAGTACAAAGAGTTTCAGTTGCAAAGAAGATTTTGATTTAATTACGATCGATTGTAAGTGATATGCTGTAATTATAAAGAATTATATCAAATAACCACAATTAAAAAATATCATAAATGCTACCCTTAAAAAGATTGAGTCTAACTAAGTGAAGTTAATTTTCCAACTCAAAAAATTAAAACCAATATTCGAATAAGTACATATTCCCATACGGGGAATTTGGTACATTTAATGAATGTTTAAGGTACATTTTATTTGTTTGTTGAATTGCGCACAAAGCTACTTCAAGACCATTTGCGGACTAGTGGGAAGACAGTTGATCAACAACACACACACACACAACTGTTGGGTTATTCTTTACAAACTAATAACGGGATTGACGTCACATCATAATGCCCCAAGGCTAAAAGTGTAAGCATGTTTGGTGATGGGTTTTAAATTACATTTGTTACTGGTGATCAGTATGTACGAAGAAACTTGTTGTTAATACTGTGCTTATCCCAAGATTGTATTATAGTCAAAGGGTTGAAACAAATAATGAACTTTATGATATCAAACGATAAGTAGGGAATAGATTATCAATGATATTTTTACTTTAGATTCTAAGAAAGTTAGGAAGAAAAGATTCAAACATAAACAAGAGTAATCAGTCTAGCCTAATTAGCAGTTTGTTTAATAAAAAAGGAAAACCCGCATAAGCTCTCTGGATTTAAGGGTAAATCATAGTTTTTTTTATAAAGAAAATGACTGAATTTTTTAAAGATATAATTATAGAGTATTTAACTATCCATCTTCCTCACATTTCAGATTACATGATATTATTACTTCCAAACAATTCGAAGTAGAATATTCAACCTTAATGGAACCTTATGCTCACGTGAGATAAGCTGTTAGGTCAGAAACCTCTAGGATTCAGGTGTAGCCATTCTAAACTAATAACCAGATGTAAGGCAACAAACCAGAAGTATCTTCTGTCACAAGGGCTTCGAAAATATTAACGAGATTGAATGTCACTTTCAAAGAAAATCCCAGCTAGTGTCCAAATGTTGAAACATTAAAGCATCACACTAGCCTACTTATGCAACTTCAAATACGTAATTTTTATCAAGTTTTTGGATACGTAAACTTTAATTTGAGGTTTAGTTGTAACTGATATTAAAATAAATCTTTGTCCTGCAGTACCAATTAATTCACCTCTTGTACTTGACGAAGTACATAATGTCAAGGGTGATTTATTATCAAGATACTTAAACTCTGTTGTTAAGGCTGCAGTTAGAGGTCTTTCTCTTAAAAACTCAAACAGCCTACTATGATATTTCGTAAGTTACTGTGGCATGAAAGGCTTCATTCTTCTTCAGCTTAAAGCACTTTTGTTGTTGTCATTTTCTACATATAATTTATCTTTCAATAGAATTACTGGAAGATATTACTTATCTGTACTCCAAAACTATTCCTTCAGAATAAAGAAAGTAATTTTCACTGCCTTTAAAATGTAATAGAATATGTAATAAAATGTTACATTTTAAAGACAGAGAAAACTAAAAACTGAATTTTCTTTTCAACGATATAGGGACTTATAAAATGGGTTTTTAGAAATGCGGTAAAGAAACTAATTTTGTTCTGAGTTACGTCATGCGAATAACAAATTTATCAATAAAAATGGCCGATTTTTTCCTTTTAATTAGTGAAGAATGTTATCGTCTGGACCGTGTTCTTGTTTACCATAGTCCTTGTCTCATATTTCTACGAACACCACATCTTTTAACAAGTTCGCAGATAAACTTGATTGTCGTAATATATTTCTAGTTCTTAAAAAATAAGATTTTAAAGTAATGTTAAATATGCACATTACGACCATTAATCAACAAGGTTAATATTTAGTTTAAGTTAAAATGTGTCCTGCCTTTCTTTATTGATGTTATCATTGGGTCAACTTTCATACACTTTTGAAAATACATTAAAGCTCTAAACCAAACAAAAATAATGTTGTAATATCTTAATAATCAATAATTTAAATTATCCAAACACGTACTCAAAACCTGATGATTACACGATATGGTATCAATAATATATGCGAAACATCAACCAGTTCATACGTTATAGATAAATTATATTATAATTAAAAACACACATTAAAACACTTAGATTTTCATGGTATTCATTATATAATAAATAGTATTTATTATAAGAACTTATGAAAGTAAATAGCAATATAATAACATATCAACCACACCATATAAGCTACATCTAGTGCCGATAAGACTTTTCTCGAATACCAGGCCTCGTCTGACCAACGGCAATACAACAGAAATAACAGGGATCCAAACGCTATTTGTATCATCAATTACTTGAACAACATTTGTAATGTGGACTAGATTAAGTTCGTAAACTGTAATTTATGTCAATTATTTTACAGTTTTAACAGCATAAAATGTTCCGCAGCCTGCAGAAAATTTAATTGTGATAATGAATTTAAAAACAAATACATGTTACTGTTTTGATATATTACGCTAGAAGTTAGAAAATGTCACTATAATGGTTAAAAAAAAAGCGGTAGGATATATTTTTGCTAATCTTAGAACAAAAATACACATAATTTACGTAAGTGAACGGAAAACAGTATTTTGAATTTAAAAAAAAAATTGATTAACATAGTGACATTATAATAAAAGACCTAGATTTCTTTAGGCTTGTGTGTTTCGGATTATGTGCTACCTGAGCTGGTAGACAAGAAGGTCAAACAGAACCTACCGCCAATTCTGTGGATACTCTAAGGGAATAGTGGCCGCCACTCTTATAGACTTTTTAAGACAACAATGAATCACATCTTGCAGCATGAAAATGAAAGAGAATTGAATTATATGTATGTGTTTGAGTGGGCTATCCGTGCTCTGTCCCTTACAATGAGTTATGACTGGTTTAAAGTGACCATTTTGCTTTAGTGGGCTTACAACTTACGTCAAAAAGCATACGAGTATATAATTCAGTTGGAGATATAGTAAAATTACACGTAAGTGTGAGTGAAGCTCTCTTCCTCCATGTTTTCTTGATTAGATCATTACATATTTTAATTCAGTTGTTTTTTGTGCCTCGATACTTAATATACTCATAGTTTACTTAATAAAGATAATATCAACTGTTGTGATATACTTACTGTAACGTTAGTTTTAAAAGTCTCATTTAAGTATGAATTGTAGCTGAATAACTTCGACGTGTTTCGTTCAATATTCTGGCAAATATGAAGTGCATATGACCAATACTTTAACAAATTGAAATTTAAGATAATGATTTATTTAAATAGCTGATTTTTTAATCGATTTTTACAAAAGCAATATTTATTTAGAATATCTTCGAATATAGTGTTAACGATATGTAAGTATCAATAATACTTTCCATATATACATATACACACACATTTATAACAAACAGTTCAGGTATGTAATCGATAAAACATTGTACACCTTAGGAATTTCAACACAATAAATAATATTAGTTTTAAAAAACGAGGTCATAACTCTTACAGAGTTTAAAAGTAACAGCTCTTCCAAAACG
Source organism: Limulus polyphemus (assembly GCF_000517525.1). Classification (NCBI taxonomy): domain Eukaryota; kingdom Metazoa; phylum Arthropoda; class Merostomata; order Xiphosura; family Limulidae; genus Limulus; species Limulus polyphemus. The sequence continues at coordinate 115,823 of NW_013666678.1, forward strand.
TCGAAAATGCTCGTTAGTCAATCTATTTAATTGTTTGGCTATTCCATTATTCACATTTAATATGTGTATCCATTTGCTATTAGTTAAGTTTCTCATATTTCTACTTTTTACTTCTGAAGCGTCTTGGTTTCATGTTGAGTGAAGGATGTGATTGCGTTAACTTGTACAATAACTGCATTTCATGTATCATAGCAATCTGGATGTTTCATAATTCTTTCGAAAACATTTAAACTGTTTTTGCGTAAAAGATGTAATCAATATTTCACTTTCAGTGGAAACTTGCTTAGACTACAATTAAAAGGAACATCATACAGAAGTGACGAAACAGTTTGGAACATTTAGTACGCCACTTTCCGAAACTTTTGATTAATTAATCTTAAAATTGTTTTAAGAACTGGATTTTGATGACTCTAGCGAAATCTTTGAATTAGTCGAACGTAAATTATAGTACAAGTTATTGTTTTAATGTGGCTAAACAATAATACCAACTGATTTATTTCAATACTGTTTTCGTGCTCGAAAAACTTAAGCGGTGTTTTAAAGAAATATTCCATCAACTGCAAAACTACTAATGTACACGCGAAATGACCATTTATATAAATCATAAACGATTAGAAAATCAAATGCTTTTATCTGTTCACTTACTGGCAGAAGCTAGAGTTTCTGAAACAGGAACAGTCATACTATAAGTACGTGTTTTAAGTATTCCAAATTTACTTGTGAGTCTTCAATCTACTTCTATTTATTACGTTAAGCATTATGATTCATTGTTCATTTTTTTTTCGAATTTTTATCAAATTCTCATTGTGTGATTGATATTATATAAATTGGTCACATGGGCGTTCACTATAATCACTTAGAAATGCAAGTATAATGGAATAATGGTTAAGAATAAAAAAAAAACTGCCAGAAACAACAGAACAAACATAATAAGTGCATAAAAATAAAAGTTGAGAATATTCACAGTGAGTTAACGTATGATGGGACAGTGCTGTTTAACCAGTACATCAAGTGTATTTCCAAAACGCTTTCCCTTTCTTTCAGGAAATATTGGCTCCATCGTCTTCTCGCTCTGATGAATATAAGATTCCTAGGTAAATCGGCGCATGGAATTCATGTGAATGTTTTCACACTGGGTCTTCGAACTTGTGTATCGAGAATTGAAGGTGTTAGCTGTACCTCTGGAACGCCCTCTATAACTGTGGCCTTTACATTTACACTTAAATGTGTTTTTGAATTCTTTACGGAATTTTGCTGAAAAAAAAGACGAGGAACACAGAGTTCATTTCTTCAAGAGTAATAGAAAAAAATGGAATTGGGGTTATAGTCCAAACAAGGAATAATTATTGCTAGGTTTAGTTGGAATAGGGACAAAAATTATTTAAAATGAACTCACTAGTTTATTTTATATGAATCTAATCCAATTTGTTCGTGTTTTATATTAAAAATTCTTATACGATTTTATACTTTATCTTACATTAAAAAGAAACTAGCAGTGCATATAACTTTATAGACTTGAAAATCTAAGGAAGTACTAAATTTTCATAGAAACAAGCAAATACAGTAAATGTCGTTGCATTTTGCAAAATGTACAGTTAAACCATAGAGCACTTTCTGCTACAATCCATAAAGATTGACCAGGGTTACTATAAGTTACGCTATATAAAAAAAAGTATGTGTAGCTCAAGCTATATTCATCAGTTATTGTTGGTTCAGTGTTTCGGCTACGAGTTTTCTTTCTTACGTAATTATATTTTAGTAGGGAACATTTCGAATACAAGTCAACGAGAAAATAACTGGTAAAATTGTCAAGAGTTACAAGTCGTTTTGTCTACCTAAAACTCTCCTTTACCTGACAAACTGCTGACATCCTATTAATATAGCTAAATGGAATACAACAGTGAATATTGACGATTCTGCCAGGATCATGATCTAATCATCGTTAAGAACATTTTACTGTTTGCTTGTAGAACATGCTTAAGAAAGAGGTATATATACATCACGTGTGTTAGAAGCAAAAACACAATATAAAGCGCGTTCAGAAGATGGTTACGTAGTGTATACTTATTTTCATAAGTATATGTGCATTGTGCTCTTTCTTTTAAAAGAAGTGTAAATTAAATGTGCTTACTACTAGAAGTAAATGTAAAGAGTGCTCACTTTTACAGAAAGCATATTTTTGATTTGATTAATCACTTGTAGCAAGAGTATATCTATTGCGCAGTTACTTTTGGAAGAACTTTGTAATTTTCAGGGTAAACATCCTCTCATACAATTTTTGTAAAAGTAAAAACATGTTACATTTATAGCTATGATAAAAGGTAACCATTTTTGCCAAGTATTGTTTTTACATAAACACTTGTGTATAAAATACTTCTAAAACTCGTCACATTGAACTGAAGATATACGAGTTGTGGACGTACTTGTACAAAACCTATGGTATGTGTACTTTAAAAACAAGTATGCTAAAATATCAAAGTTATTTGGACACTCCAGAAATATTTGACCCACGCTGTATTCTGTGCAAAGGAATTTAAGCTTTATAAATAAATTGACATATTACATTGTTAAGTTTGTTTTTTAAGCATAAATACACAATGGGCTTTTAGCGTTGTAAGTCCGCAGACATACCGCTGTGCCACTGGAAGGCCATTTATTACTAATTAATTAATTACTAATTAAGTTAGTGATGTCTAGGTACATTTAAAATGTCAAAACTGTGGAAATTAGGTGGATTTCAGAGAAGCTACATTATACGCTGAGAGGAATATAAAAATCAATAAGTGAAATGGTTGAAAACTTGGTCATGTCTGATCAATTATACATGAATATCTTCCATGGTATCGAAAATATTAAACTAAAGTTTGATGAACTAAAAGTCCTCACA
>NW_013666678.1:119561-125337 GCF_000517525.1 Limulus polyphemus
TTCCATGGTATCGAAAATATTAAACTAAAGTTTGATGAACTAAAAGTCCTCACATGTATAATTGATCATGTCTGATCAATTATACATGAATATCTTCCATGGTATCGAAAATATTAAACTAAAGTTTGATGAACTAAAAGTCCTCACAAATGTTTACTTGTTAAGATCAAGTGACATTACTGCATTCAATGTGGTAATGTGGAACCATATACAGTTTTATCAGCATCCTCTTTTTAAATGTGGTTAATATGTTTGTTTGTGGGAAGTTAAGCACAGAGCCACACAATAGGTTATCTGTACTCTGCCCACCACGCATATCGAAACCAAGTTTCTAGCGTTGTAAGTCCGCGGATATACCGCTGTACCACTGAGGGACGTGGATAATATGAGAGAACTGAAATATTCAAAGGATATGTGATTCCCTTCAATGACCTGCGCTGATTTGCTAGACTTAAAAGCTGTTTTCTCTGCATTTGTTATGATTGGTCGTTGATTTTAGAACTGAAATATTCAAAGGATATGTGATTCCCTTCAATGACCTGCACTGATTTGTTTGACGTAAAAGCTGTTTTCTCTGCATTTGTTATGATTGGTCGTTGATTTTAGAACTGAAATATTCAAAGGATATGTGATTCCCTTCAATGACCTGCGCTGATTTGCTTGACATAAAAGCTGTTATCTCTGCATTTGTTATGATTGGTCTTTGATTTTATACAGTGACAAGAGCCACTTGTCTAATTTAGATCTGAAGAAGATAGTTGAACTATTTGACAGAGATTGTGTTGGGCTAACTGTGAAAATGGAAGTGGGTGTTATGGTGTGGATTACACTCTGTTATTTGACCACTGGCCTTGTTGTAAAGCGCTTTCACCTTTTAATGCCCATGCGTTCTACGAATACCAACATGGAATTCCCAAGACTATTGAGAGGGATTTTGGTTGGCCTGCCAATGTTTGGGTCTTGTAATATAACACTCTCTACCATAAATAACATACGTTTCACGTGTAATTTGAATGTATAATATTAACATATTCGAATGGATTAACCGGAGTCCACATAAAACAGCCTACAGGGATTAATTCGTAAGGTTATAGACAACAGCTTTCTATTCATCACTAACTAGCCAAAATATTGAATTAATAATGGTGACCTGAGACCTGTAAAAACCTAGCTGAAATCATGCTTTGCAGAATAGCAACGGTTATTTAGGACAAAAGCGTTGCTAATCGCATCAGAATGGTAATATGGTAATCACTAGGACATCCTGAATTTACTGAGTGAGAATTTCCGCTTTCGTGGAGAACATCGAAGGCTCTCGTACTGTTGTGCTTTTTGCCTCTACATCGTCTAACGAACATCCTTCCTTATTAAGAGTTCTAACATTTTCATTCAGTCGTCAGTTAACTGTAGTGGGATATACTGTCGAATGGTTAAGCATTCGTCACTAACCAAAATATAAGAAACTAATCATACCGCCCGAAGGACCACTATTTCTACCTGCAGGGACACTGCAAATTGTTCTTAGGAAGCTCGACTAACCCTCTTTGTAAATGTGTGCTTGCCGATTTCAGATTTTTGTACAATATTCTCTAGTTGAGAATTCTTTAACAGCAGAAGTAGCTTCAAAATCTTTTGAAATTATCTAATTTTCAATATATTCACATATTATTTCCAGAACTAATACATATATTCTAATATACCCATTGATAGGAAAAAAATAGAGAATAAGGAAATTACTTGAAACTTTCGATGATATCAAATGTACTGGCGCATCGTGTAGTCTTTAAAAGGCCTGTTGCCGTCAGGAATAGAAACTATATTAGTGTGGCATGCTGCATAACGTTAGTTCAAGACATATAGTTTTCATGTTGCATGAATAAAATTTCAGTAGTAAAAATGGAATAATGATACAAGATATACTAAATGGTGGGAAACGTTATTTAAAACAAGAACCATGAGACAGACTACTTAGTTCAAGTTATTACAAACAACATTAATTTTCTACCTACCACTCATGAAATTATAAATGATAGGATTGGTGGCGCTGTTGGCGTAGCACAACCAGTGAGAGAGGAGAGATACTACAGAGGTGGCATGCGTCTGGGGTAAGCCTATAGTGTACCTATAAATCAGAAATTTCATATATATCACATATATATTCCATTTTCTCTTCCACAGTTATTTTTATTTCAGTCAAAAGGGATAAGCAATGAATGCACAGTTTTAAAGTGGTTTTAATTTACTTCCTCAACGAATGTACTAATTGGATAGAGGTTATCTGGTGAACTCCTTTTATATTTTTGTAAGGACCTATTGGACGAGGAAATAGTATATCGACGAATACATGAACATATACGTGTTTTAAAGCAAACTGCAACTCACAGAAGTGAGAAATTACAAATAAAAAAAGCTATTTGTAACTAACTATATATACACCAACGTAAACATACAATCAAACTTCAATGAATTGTATTATTTATTTTATACAAGTTATGAAAAATAATAAATTTTTAATTATGATTTAATAATCTATTTCGTTAATCAAATTAATCTTCAACAGTTATATCGCTTTAAACCAAAGTTCTTTTCGTTGCATATCTAAAAAAAAAGAATACAAACCTTGTCAACTGATAGATTTAAGTACTTTATTTGTATATGTGTTATATAAAACTGTTAGACTTAAGTACTTTATTTGTGTTATAAACGGTCAAATAATTATTCTTTCTTACCAATGATTTAACTTATATGTGTTATATAGGCCTGTTAGTTTAAGTAATTTACTTGTGTTATGAACGGTCAAACAATTTTCCTTTCTTACCAATGTTTTAACTTATATATGTTACATAAGACTGTTAGTTTAAGTACTTGATTTGTGTTATGAACGGTCAAATAATTATCCTTTCTTACCAATGTTTTAACTTATATGTGTTACATAAGACTGTTAGTTTAAGTACTTGATTTGTGTTATGAACGGTCAAATATTATTCTTTCTTACCAATGTTTTAACTTATATATGTTATATAAGACTGTTAGTTTAAGTACTTTATTTGTGTTATGAACGGTCAAACAATTATTCTTTTTTACCAATGTTTTAACTTATATATGTTATATAAGACTGTTAGTTTAAGTACTTTATTTGTGTTATGAACGGTAAAATAGTTATTCTTTTTTACCAATGTTTTAACTTATATATGTTATATAAGACTGTTAGTTTAAGTACTTTATTTGTGTTATGAACGGTCAAACAATTATTCTTTCTTACCAATGTTTTAACTTATATATGTTATATAAGACTGTTAGTTTAAGTACTTTATTTGTGTTATGAACGGTCAAACAATTATTCTTTTTACCAATGTTTTAACTTATATAGGTTCTACTTAGAGATTGTTCTTCTCATTATTCTGCTGTGTGGAGTAAATTGTTTGTCCTATCAGAGACGTATTGTAAGTAAATTGTTTGTCCTATCAGAGACGTATTGTAAGTAAATTGTTTGTCCTATCAGAGACGTATTGTAAGTAAATTGTTTGTCCTATCAGAGACGTATTGTAAGTAAATTGTTTGTCCTATCAGAGACGTATTGTAAGTAAATTGTGTCATATCGATATTTCAACTGGAGTGAACCATTTAACTTATTCACGTTTTATCTGATAAGTAGTTGAACCAAGAAACATTTCATGTGTTAAAAATGTTTGAAATGAGATCTATTGTCACTGTACTGACTTAAAACGTTATTCCTTTGCATTTCAACTTCTTGGTTAGCTGAAACTTGACTAACCTGAGAGTGTTGATTAGGTGCACGGGAAGGTAACAGATACCATTAAGCCGAAACTTGACTAACCTGAGAGTGTTGATTAGGTGCACGGGAAGGTAACAGATACCATTAAGCCGAAACTTGACTAACCTGAGAGTGTTGATTAGGTGCACGGGAAAGTAACAGATACCATTAAGCCGAAACTTGACTAACCTGAGAGTGTTAATTAGGTGCACGGGAAGGTAACAGATACCAAAAATCACTACCACAGCGATGAGCATCTTAGCAGCTTTCTGCCTGGATTGGATTTGTCCTTCACAGCTGGGATTCACAGAACAGATACGTAACTTTCCGTTTCTGCAGGACTGGTTTAGTGTAACTGGCACCGAAACAGAAGAGAGAAACTAGAGCTTAAGCTACCAGATATATAACTTCTAAACAGTATTTTATTTTAAAATTAATAATCGCCCAATCAATTAAGTGTCAAAATATTCACGTATTCTGTCCATTTATCTATCTGTTGGTTTTCTTAAGTTATTAATGTTACAATTACTAGTTTGGGTCCATAAGTCCAATTTAAAAAAAGATAATAGTGTGGTAAACAAAGCTTCAAACAGTTAGCCAAAGACAAACCAAAATATTAACTTTACCTTGTAGCTCTTAATATATCGGTATTTCAGATTACTGTACTACAAAAAAAAATATTCGAACAACGACTTATAATTTAATGGTAGGCAATAAAATGTTTCATTTATATTTATAAAAGAATATTTGATCTCACCTATCATCAAATATTATCTATTATATGATTATCACCAGATGACATAACACAGAGTGTCTGATCAAATGTATTTTAAAATACATTAACGATTGGCTACGCAAAGCAGAAAGGTTTTTGTTCTATTGCGGGTACTGAGATAAAATAAATAGGGAGAGGCCCGTAATTTTCCCTGACTTATTTGTTAATTTTATTTTCAACTTTCCTAATTTTACCAGTTTCGTGGCCATCCTAAAAATTAACTGTTATAATACTTATTGTCTAAAATAGCCTTGTCGTTCTGGTGGACAATAAATTTGTGCCTTAAGTGATCGCAAGGATCTGTGTATCTCGAGTCATTCATATCATAGATATCAAGCAACAGCTGTTCTTACTATCTAGGCCTTACTAATTCTCTCAATTTTGTTTTTATTCATAGGTATTAAGTATTTTATTTGTTTCTATGTTCTTTATTACCGTTTTTTTAAACTTGTGTTAGCACATTCATCAACTTAGGGACAAAAAAACACATGTTCCATCATAGCATTGTAGAATGATCGGTAATTCACGATGAACTATATATATGCATCTTATACGTGGCACATCTGTGGTGACACATCTCTCTATTAGCATATTCAAAACATTCTTAGAGCGTGCGATTAACTCTTTAATTTATTTTTGTTCATGAAGGATGAGGTGCCTGGTCTATTTAGATTATGGTAAAACATACACATTTAGATTTGCTTAGTCTGATCTTTTTTGTTTATAACTTTTTCCTCATATGTTAATTTCAGAGTTGATATTGTATGGGAGACATTTATGGTGTTAAAAATTGAAATTCTCTAAAAGGTTTTCTTTTGCTATCTTACTTTTTGGATGCAAACACAAATTGTGAGAAGCATTAAGCACCTATAAAATAAAATCACTATGAATTTGCATATAAATAATAAACTCTCAAGGGTAAGTATTATAAGGATTTCACAAATGTAGGGTGTGTGTTGTTGTATCACGATATTACATGCAATCGGTAATATGGTAATTTAGGCTCTTCAGTCTCGAGAAAATTCTTCTAGTATTCAAATCAAATAAACTTTCAAATTTTATTATAACTGAGTGTGCAGAGACATCTATTTTTACAGAGACAAGGAAAGCAATTGTCTCCAAATTTAGTAAGTCCACACGTGTGGCTGTGATAAACATATAAAAAGGTGTTTGTTCGTAACTGAGCACAAAGCTACACAATGGGCTATCTGTACTCTGCCCACCAC
>NW_013666678.1:125416-132527 GCF_000517525.1 Limulus polyphemus
ACGTGTGGCTAGTGATAAAACATATAAAAAAGGTGTTTGTTCGTAAACTGAGCACAAAGCTACACAATGGGCTATCTGTACTCTGCCCACCACGGGTATCGAAACCCTGATTCTAGCGTTGTAAGTCCGCAGATATACCACTGTGCCACTGGGGGGGGGGCATAAAAAGGTGTTTTCAGAAATTTAGATCCAAAAACAATTAAATAAAACTACAATGACCCTATTTTATTTGTTTATTTTGTAATTTTGCGGAAAGGTACAGAAGGGCTGTCTATTCATAGCCATCCATAATTTCGAATTGATAGACTAGAAGGATGACAACTAGTCAACAGCGTTTATCTTCAACTCTTGATTTCACTTCTTTAATGAGTGGAATTTGTCTGTTATAGCATGTTCATGACCCCAAAGTACGGAAAACATTTGTACGGCAAGTGATCGTGAACTTGAAACATAGGATTCACAATCTGTGTACGCTAACTATGAGCTACGCATGGACCTGCACCAAAATACATGTAATATGCTTAGAAAAAAAGAGTGTACGTAAATGTAAGACTAGCACTGTATGTAGCGAGACTACAATTATAGATGATACAATAACATATTTAAACTCAATATATAAACGTTGTGTATTATAGTTAAACAGCCCATAAGAAATGCAAAAAAACAACAACAAAAACATGTTAATAATGAAGGACTAAGAGCGAAAAAATAATGCACAATAGTTACGCTAATGTCAGTATATAAAGTTAAGAGTATGTAATGGATCAACACCTTGTTTTAGCTGATATCTTAAAAATACTTTCGAACGTCTACGCCATAAACAAAACAACTGATGTAGAAAATACAATGTCGGTTTCTGAAACACAGGACTCACACAGCATCCAGCTTTGGGGATAAACTATTTATCTATATAATTACTTGTTTACTAGCTCATTCTCTTTATCCCCGTGTTTTTAATTATTGGTTTGTTTATCCGTACGATTGTATAGGACACTGTTTGAATGATTAACTGGAAAAACTTAAAATACACCAATTTTCTTGCGCTTGAGAAAAGTGTTGAAAAATAATACAAAATGGGAATTCTTTAAAAGCTTTTCTAGAGTAAACAATTAAAGCGACGGTAACGTTATTCTGACCCAAGATTTCTAATCTGTATACGATAAAAGGTAAAAGTTGAATGGAATTAGTGGTGTTATAAACAGCAAAATATGGAAGAAAACTTAGTCATCCCATTTCCATAATATGCCATAAATAAACGAGATCTGTTTTATACTGAAATTTAATTCAAAATACTATAATACATACTTCACTTTGTGTGCTGAAAAGCTAATGAGCTGTGTTAATGTAAACTACTTAAAACAAATATAGCGTTAAGTTTCAAATTATTATATTGTTTTTATTAAGATTAACGATAAGCTGAACCGTTCCAAGTCCTTTCGATGTCTTTTATTACCATACTGTCATGTTATTTTACTGATAGATTTCTTCCTTTTCGGCTAATTCACAGTCGGGTAGAATATCCATACAGTTATCATAAACAACTCTAAATATTCCAAACCAGATGTACTTCAATTAAGAAATCAACTTTGTCTTAGACTATATAAGAGCATTACATATTTGCATTTTCATGAACACTATATTCTTATTCCATTGAACCATTAAATGCCAGTCTTTATTGCGAGGCACTAAGAGAGAACTCTATAAATACTCCTAAGATTATTATCAAATGTGACACGTGATGCTTCTTCTCGCTGCTGTACGTGCGAAATTAACCTAAGACAGAAATTGCTTCTGTCCGTATAGCATGGAGCTGTCAAGTTTGTGGTTTTAAGAAAATAATTAAAAGGAAAGTTAACGCTGAAGACTTAAACCTGATTCTAGGAAACGTTTTTTCCCGCGTCACACTTGTTTAACAAAAATCTATGAAGCTACGGCACTTGAACAACAAAAATCATATTTAACTCATTGCTGTTTGCCTTTACTTTCCTTTCCTTATATTTTTGACAGGTATCAGGAAATGTGAAGTTTAAACCCATACATGAAGTTTAAGTACATTGGTGAATATCCGCTTAAACTACAAACTCATTGGTATGTGTTTTGAGTATTTTACTTTCTCCACTCTAAAACAGTTTAGACAACCTTTATTATTATAAATATTTATTATTTTTTCTTTCTTAGTTTGATTATTTTTCGAGTGGCAGGCGGTAGAAATCTTTTTTTAAAATTAGTGTTCTATATTGTTGAAAGTACTTAAGAGTCTTAGAATTTTTTTGATGCATTGTAACAACTAGTTATTCGGTCTTTATTAATGTAACATAAAATTCAGTACAATGCAGGCAAACTTATCAACTTCGTTGAGAAGCAAAATGATTTCCTACATATTTTTACGACTAGTAAGTACCCAATTTTAGCATTCAGAAACTATGTGTTGAAGTAAGAAATACTCAGAATGTTATATGCCAATTCCTGTAATATGTACTAAAGTACCTGATCGACTTTGTTGACGAGTTCCTTCTGCCTCAGCGGACCCAGGTATGTTCTTGTTCCACAAAACTCGAGCAATTTGGAAATAGGTCACGGTCATGAGCAGGAAAGGTGCCACATAAAGGGTACCCACGATGTACAGTTGGTAAATGCGGGTGTAGAACTGGTCCCATGTGTACGTGCAATCCATTAAGTAATGCGTGTCGACTTGAAGGTTTGGATTAGGCCGGGTTTCAAGTACAATGACGTCCGGAAGGACAAGAAGGAAAGAGCCGATCCAGATAAGTAAGATTACGGTCTTAGCACGTGCTGTGGTACTTTTAAAGCGAAGAGGAAAACAGATAGCGTACCACCGATCCAGAGAAATGAAAGTCAGGGTTAAGACTGATACAGAAACGGACACACTCTGGAAAGAACAGAGTACACATTTACTTACGAACGATACATGAGATTATGAATAATTACTTTATTTCTGCTCGGTATCTTGAATACTAACTTACTTATATGTTCATGTTTATCTTACATTTCACACCTTACCCCAAATAAATAAAATAACACTTTGTTATTTCTCTAACAGTTATCTGTGATTCTGTTACCTACCAGCACGAAGGTGTATTTTCCAAAACTTTTGATAATGTGTAATGGAAACATTTTGTTTCACACTTTGTTATAGAATATGAGAACACTTGGTAACATATGAATATTACATGGTATCACTATTTATACATTAATTTGTAGTACAAAAATTGGATCATAATGTAATTGTGTATTCAGTAATGCAACACTTTAATGGGCTAATCACACGTGAACACAATCAAGATTTTTCCAGTTGTTTGTGTGTATGTTTTTTAGACAAATTTTGCTAACTTTTTTTATAATAGGAATTTCTGTCATGTGCACAACTTGGCAGTGTTTGACGGCTATTTTGAATATAACGTGTACGAATTTTTATTCTTTACTTCTTTAATTAAGTTGGAAAGATTAACCTTACCGGTAAGACTTTTTTTTTAACATAAATGTCTCCGTAATACTAAAAAACTAGAAAAACCGAAAGAATAAGTCCTACTATTATCTATTACTAACAATAAAAGGCTTGATTAATATATATAGAAATGATCATATAAACATGTTAGCAGTATGGAGAGTTTTGCTTATGAAAAAACCACAAACAATAAAAAAAGGAACATCTGATAATTTCTGAAAAACAGGCTCTTAAACTAACTAAATTTTTCTATTATTCTGTAAATAGACCGTGCAGTTCTTGAATATATGTCTTGAATGAAAATATGTGTTAAAGGTTCTTCAAAAAATAGCTTTATCTATCTATAGTTTAATATAAGTGAAGAAATATAATCTTGTATTGAACTTAATACAGCGTTTTAACCGGTTTCGCGTCGTATGTGTCTCTACCCAGAGATGACACTGAATATTTTAGTTATTGGTCTGTTTCATGAGGCGTATTAGATAAATCCACGTGAACACCCGTACACGGAGACGATCAACAAATGCTTAGTTCGAGTCAATGATGTAAGAAACTGAAGAAAGACATTCGTGTTGAAAAGCCAATTAGAGACTTGGGATTTTTGAAACAAGAAGACTGATTACGGCATCTTTAACCCTTCTCTTCCATCAAAGCAAAAATAAATGTAAAAAAAGTACTAAGAACTTCTTACGACTTGTGACTTTTTAGATCTAAGAAGATTGATTACGGCATCTTTAACGTTTCTCTTCCATTAAAGCAAAAATAACTAAAGTGTAAAAAAAAAGTACGAAGTATTTCTTACAACTTGTACGTTTGACAAATCTAATTTATTTATTATTCAATTTGATAAAGTGCAAGTTAGATGACTGAACAATTATGTTTTCTGAGGGACCTAATTTATGTGAGGTACAGAGTTTATTGCGCTTACACTTCGTGACTGAAGTAATTTAAGTGCATGTTTTTATTACACCTACCATTGTTTCAATATAATGTAGTTAGGTTTGTAGGTTTATGCTTCCTTTTGTGTTATGTGTTTTGTTGCTTATTTACTTTAGCTAAAAATTGAGTATTGTATAACGAATTTTTTTTCTGCCCAGAATACAATAATTTCAAACACAACAATAAAATAGAAACATTTCGAGATATGATTGCCCACATAAGAGGCACATCCTTTCGTTCATCCAAATTTTACAATAATTCATTTACAGATTTAGCTTTCCGCATGACTTAATTCATAGAAAATTGGTACTGATTTTTAATATATGTTTCTAAAAACTAAATCAATTAAACTTTCAATCTTGTTGACTTAAAAAATTAAATGAAGTGAAAAAACGAAGTTTAAAATGAATAATGACACCTATTAGGCCGAACATATTTGATAAAAAATCCTGTTTAAATAGAGATGTTTTTATAATTTTTCTATTAATTAGGCCTCAACGAATTTCAAATCTTATGTTTATCGTTAGTCACTACCCAACAGGATATTATTTGAATACCTAAACGCCAAACATTTGTCTGAATGTTTTTGATGAAGGACAAGCCAACTTTTGTTGTCAATAAACCACAACTCCACCAGGGTTGTGACATATAACTACGAACGTACTATAATATTTCATGAATTAAGTTAAAATGAATTGTAGTTAATAATATTCTCATGAAATATGAAGTTGTTAACGTCAATGTTATGAAACAAGTGTCATAATTCAATAAAAAATGTAAACAGTAAAACTGAACTTCCCTGTGTGTATATGTTTAGATATATATATATATATATATATACCTCATTATTCGACCTTTTATGATTTCTGAATTGGACAGTAACCCACACGAAATTAACATTTGTATTTTATTAGTAAATTAACCTTCCATGCAACCGGGATAAACAGAACTAGCTTGCTGAATGTTTGCTTCATTTAGCTCTCGTTTTTCATAATAAAAGCGTGGATTATATTAATTCATTAAAAAATGCACAGCGTGTTTTGTTTAATTGCAATTCTTTAAGTGTTTGTAAGGTAAAGAATTTGACTTAGCAATAAAAGCACTTTGCCTTGATTACTAAGGTCAAGTTAGAAGACTTGTTGTCTTGTGAATACGTGAACACCCCACGAAAAGAAAAACGAATAGTACAGAAAACTGAAAATTGGATTTTTTTGGTTCGACTCTGTTTCAAAGTCTCTCTCGAACAGAAGCAAGAAATAACCTGAAAGGAAATATATTTTAACGTTAAGGTCCAAGATAGTTGATATTCCAAAAGGATACATGTAGTAAGAAGGTTTGGTAGTATATCTTGAGGTTGATGGACATTTGATATTTTATTTGCTTATGAAATTATGCCGCGTTTTTGATCTCGTGTGAGCTTCATGGATTAATGATTTAATCAGTACGACTTTACAAAAGACAGTTTTGCATCCCTGAATGAGTTGCATAACCGATAATGCAGGTCTAAGAACATGGGCTATCAAGGAGTGTAGTGCTCTTTCTAATTATATTTGCTGAAAAAGCAATTATAAACAAACAAACCCACGTTAATAAACAAAGTGGCGATCCAAGCTACGCCCTTGATATTGTTTATATCAAGATTGATGAACCTGCAAAGATTGAAAATATTGATTAAATAATTTAGGGAATATAAATTCTTAATTATTTAGTGTAGTAAATATAAGCAAGAGAATATATCGTTTCTAAAACTTTCATTATAGTGGAGATCATTAAGTTTCCTTTTATTATTAGGATCTAAGTTAGCTAGAAAACCTCACGTGATTGAAAACAAGTACAGCAATAAGATGGTTGTAACTATTGTTTTATTATTGATCAGAACACAAAAGTTCTTCCCTTTTTTATACAGCAATAAGATGGTTGTAACTATTGTTTTATTACTGATCAGAACACAAAAGTTCTTCCCTTTTTTATACAGCAATAAGATGGTTGTAACTATTGTTTTATTACTGATCAGAACACAAAAGTTCTTCCCTTTTTTATACAGCAATAAAATGGTTGTAACTATTGTTTTATTATTGATCAGAACACAAAAGTTCTTCCCTTTTTTATACAAACAAAATAAAGCTCAGAAATAATAACCATCAGAATAATAACTTTTTTATTTATAGAACTGTCCTCATTCTGAATAAATTATCTTCTCTTAAGATGAAAAAGTTCTTCAAGGAAAGAACTATTCCTATTCCTGAAAATACATTTCTTTTTAAAATTACAGAACTGTCCATTAAAGTTGGTTCTTTAGGCTTATCATGACATTAATGTTAGTTAACTGAAAACAAAAAAGTTTTTTCTACTTCAATATCCTTTATTTCGTTAGGGTCATGGATCAATAATGACAATTTTGAAGATTAATAACTTCGACAAGATTTCTGAATTCATCATTACCTGGCATGGTCTGATGTTTAGGGCGGGTTCAAATCTCGTCACCAAATATGCTCGCCCTTTCAGCCTTTTGGGCGTTATAATGTGACGGTAAGTCCCAATTTTCGGTGGTAAAAGTAGATGCGGATAGTGTCCCGAGAGCTATTTGTGCTAGTCTTTCCTAATTTAGAAGTGACTGAGTAAAAAGAACGTATTTATATATATATTCTTCTTATTTCTTTGTTATATTTAGCTCTAAACTACTTGCCACCCAGTGGCACAGCGGTA
>NW_013666678.1:132807-140028 GCF_000517525.1 Limulus polyphemus
AATCTTTTTCATTTTGAGTTTCCTTAACTCAAATTTGAATATTACATTACGTTCTCAATTTTGGTACTTGTAACTTTTTTGTGAGTTTCTTATCGAGGAACTCGGGTATAATCGCACTTTTCAGGTTTGCAAGTCAAGGTTTATTTATAGTTTTCTATGCCAGAAAGTCTAATTTTTATTGTTTTGCACTTATTATGAAAATTGAGTTTGGGTATGTTAATGTGTAGTTTAAGTTTGTTATTAACCCAAAGTGACTATGAAAGAACAAACAGAAAAACCCATAGACTGCTAATTATAACATTAGTATTTCTAACTCAATTGAAATGTGGGTTATCTATCAACTATATCATTTCTATTATAACCTGAGTCAAACAATCAGCTATAGCATTTCTATTATAACCTGAGTCTTTTCAAAAAATTCGTTTCGTTTGTAGCTTAGCGCAAAGCTTTAGAATGTGCTATGCCATCCCTAGGTATGTAATCCTGAATTTTAACTGTAAGTCACCGCTAGCCTTAGATCGTTCACAAGTTATCGTTCCAAATAAAAGTGGTCTTATATAACAATAAAGTTAGGTGACAGTTATACGTACATTACAAAAATATTACATTTCATACTGATTGCTATCAAAAATCTGTAAAGAATAAGGGGTTTTCTAGAATCTTCTCTCATGTTAACCATTGCTCTCTCGACTGTGTTTTTCACTTAATCTTTTAACCAACAGACAATTTGATTTACCTTAGAGAAATGAATGGGACGAAAGATATTATTTTTATACTTGATATTGGAATAAAAAACTTGTGAAATTTCGGCACGTGTATAATAAACAGACAATATACAAAGATTGCTTGTTGTTTGAATTTATGCACAAAGCTACACAATGGGCTATCTGTGCTCTGCCCACCACGGGTATCGAAACCCGGTTTCTAGCGTTGTAAGTCCGCAGACATACCGCTGTGCCACTGAGGGGCATATACAAAGAAGGCAATTTCTTAAGGGCACAGAAAAACTAAATATTTTTATATCTATCAAATAAAGACGTATGTATCTGTTAAGATCAAATCACATCTGTTTCTGGCTTAGACTAACAAGTATAAGTAACTGTTTATAAATTTTGCGGTCTTCTTAAAGCTACTTTACCCCTTATTGCCTACTTTACTTTTTTAAGAATGTTTCATTTCACATCACCTGTTGATATATATAAACTTCTGTAAATAAAAGTCTTACAACAAATTCAAAATCACAAACTAACACTTTATATATTTCATAAAGTTAAATGCTTGTAAGTTTATGTCTCTTCGAGCCTATTGCAATTATATGTTAAATCTCATGGGAGGTATGAAACTTTTCTCGTGAGTTATGTACAATGTAGCGACAGAGCGACTGTCAACCATGATTAACTTTTCAAAAATATGAAAATAAATTACTGCTAACTTCAAGAGGCTTAGTTTATCTCTAGTCACTGTACAGCACAATTCAGTCAACAACATTTTACTCCAAACCTTAACTATAGGTTATTCTGATGAAGGTGTGATTGCAACTGTCAGACCAGAAATGAAATTACCCAGGTTTTATATTACTAGTGATCATTCATTTTTATAACACTAGAGCATCAACACTTTATTATACACTACAAACTTCAAAATCAAAGAATTTTTGAATTCCCAAGCGTCTGTTTGTTCTAAAGATATTTCAAAGAAGGTTTCAGGTTAGCATTTTTCTGCCAGGAGTTAAAAATAAAAAAATATATGACTTGCTAATTAGATAACATATAAAACAAGAATCCTTGATTTAGCCTACAAACACATGAAAATGTTTTATTTTCCAGTAACATTTGTATTGTTTAACTAAACGCAAATAAATGTCTCTATAGCCCCCTCTGCTGAAAAACTTGTCTAATGAAAGAAATTTGTTTCACATAATGTAGGCTTAATCAAATATTATTTTATAATCTAATTGCCAAAACAAAAAGCAAAAAACTATACAAAATGTGTATTCCTTAATTGTGGATGGTAACTTGTCAGCTGTTGCTCGTTGACTAAAGAACATTATTATATTCTTAATTATTCTTAAGTTTTCAGATAGTGGGCAATGGTGTAAACATTATACTTAAGGCTTAGACCACATAGGATTTGAATTAAATGGGAGATTTGCTGAATCTTATGGTGTTTATAGCTTTAGAAATAAACACTTTAGCATTAGCAGGCATTATTGTATTATCCGGTCTCTTTTTTAAGTTATCACGAGAGTTATCATTCAAAATAACATATCAGTTTGGCACACAGTATTACATCTAATTACTTTCAACATCATTTTTGCCAGTGAAATGCTATTTCTTTATCTTCTCAGGAGTAATAAGCTATATACAAAAATATTAGAACAAAGAAAAACTCGCGTTCAGGCAAAGAAGAAGCGGGAAAATTATTTCTATGCTGTTTAGATATCATCAAATGTCAGTTATTTGCATGTAGTATCATGTATTTACTATATTATTACTTTAATAACGAAAATCACAAAGGTGCTCTGAATGAATACTCTGATTCAATCTGTTCTTTACACAATACGCCATGATTTCACCCTACATAGTGGAACATGGTTCACAGCCTTCTCGGCTTATCGCAACGTTGTAAATTCTTTATAGTAGTGTACAAGCCATGTTCGTTGTAGCTTTCGTCAATACTAGCTATCCTAATTAAAGAGAAATCACGTGTTTTTAACAACAATTAATCGCTTTCAATGGAATGTGTCCCATATATAGAGGGACACACTCTGTACCTATGATTTGTTGATCGATTGATACATAATTTATGATCCTCCCATTGATTCAGCGGCTAGTCAGTAGGCTTAAAACGCTAAAAATCGGTTTCGATACCCGTAGTGGGGACAGCAAAGAAAACCTACTGTGTTGTTTTGTGCTTAGCAAAAATAAACAAATAAACATAATTCCTGCGCCGGTAAAATATATATTAGTACTCGTACTGCTTTAGATTTCATTATAAATAAAAACAAAAATGTGTGGACAAAAATAGCCCCACCAGCATTCACGTGGATGTTTCTACAGAAACATAATAGAATATACTATTATATGCATAATAAGTTTACCTTTAGAAAATATTCTCAATGGTTGCCACTTTATAACTTAAGTTTTAAATGATTAAACTAGAATGAAATACAAACACTATTTAAGTCTCGTATCATAAATTTTGTAACCAAGAAACTGTTGATGAACGTACCAGAAATACTTCTAGAGAAGTAAATATCATTAAAGAAATACACAGGAGCAAACCTGTAGCAGCAATCAACAATTCTAAACTTTCAGATAAAAATCACATAGATTGCAAACGTTTTTTTATTTTCACATCACTCTTAATTTATCCATTGCAGATTCAAGATCAGAGGTGTGCAAATTAGCATTTCAAATCTATCTTTTCGTTTTAGTGCCTGAAGTTGTTGTAATTATATAAAGACAGAAATGTTGGATTTTAACTTGGGGAGTGCAGAAGCAGTATAGCGTTTCACTAAGTTCAACAAATGATGTCCATCGAGACAACTCATCATGCCAAGCTAAAACAGCTACCTTCATGGCGACTGTCATTCAATATAAAATATTAATTTACATTGTTGAAGAAAGAAAGAGGGGGAAAAAAGTAAAAAAAATAAAAGGATAATCTAGGGATAGCCATGTCAAAAAGTATAGAAACAAGGAAGGGATATATATACACAAAACCATACAAAAATCCCTACATAAGTAGCCACTGAGTCAATGTTACAAGCTTATGGGAATTAGCAATTGGAAGACTTTATGGCATTATCCAGTTTAAATACTTTTATTCAAACCTGAATGAAATGCAAATGAAAGGAATCCAACATTTCGTTGTAGATAAGTTTTTTTTTGGTAATTTTGACTACTTATGTATGGCTTTCTGTATTCATCCCTACATTGCTTCTGTACTTTTTTGTCATTGCCATCCCTACAATATCCTTATTTTTTCAAAATGTTTTTACTACTTGAATATTAATATAGCATGATGTGTAATATAAGACTATTAGCAATTGCATAACTAATTTTCAAAAAATAATTTTATTATAGCGGGATACTTAATAAAAAAAAGGTTTGATGTATTTATCAAATACTGGGCGCAAGTGGCGTAGTGTTCTACGTGTCGATCTTAAAACTAGAATATCCAAGGTTCGAATTTTTAATAAACCATTTAGCATGTTCCACAAATAGATTTATTACAGTAAAGTTCATTATATGCTGACGTATAGAAAATAGAAGTGTTATCAAAACCCTCATTATATCCGAACGTTATGTACATAAATTTGGTATTTCTTTTCCTGAACGTTTCTTTATGCTTGACCTGTTATTCATTATATGCTGACTTAATATACAAAATAATATTTTTCGTGGAAATTTTCATATTATGCTGACGTCATATCAAAATATGCTGATGTTATATTAGGCATGCTACTAGGATCATTCATTATGTGCTGACGTTAATGCACAAACTAAATATGTTTCGAGAAACACTTTTAATATTACTGACGTTACATCCATTAAATAGTTTGTTATCAAAGTCGTTCATTATATGGACAGCAGCTACCAGAAGCGTTTTGCAACTTAAATATTTACAGGTAGTGGGTGTGTTGACGAGAGCAGAGCATTCAGCTCAATATTTCTTTTCAACTGATTCTTTTGTAAATCGAATGCGGTATTAAAAGGTACATAATGCTTACTGCGTCGATTTTTCATTAATCTCTGAGAAGTGACATGTTTTTAATGATTAAAGAAAAGTCGACAAGCGTGGCTAGCTACTAATCGGAACACTCATATTATAACACCTGATGACATATTTAATTCTATACTTTCTGAAAATATAATAAACTATAGAGATAAGAAGAAAATCCCAGAGATTTTAAGAGTGACTACTGATGAGTATCAAATGGTTACGTTTACCATTACACAAATGTATATGTATTTATGCCATCATATCTGTTTGTTTTTGTTGAAAGCTATCTGAACTGGCAGATTCTAATTTCGAAGTGAGAGATTAGAGGGAAGGCAGCTAGTCAGTACCACCCCCTCCAACTCTTGGGTTACTCTTTACCAACGAAAAGTAGGATAGACCATCACATTATATCGCCACACGGCTAAAAGAGCGACATGTTTGAGGACAAGATTCGAACCTGTGACTCTCATGTTACATACAAGTCGGGCGCTCTAACCACCCATCATATCATAAATAAATACAGTACTTCAGTTGCCAAACGTTATGGTCGCGGGTGTTAATGCTTGAGAGCATTCGCAGTAAAAGAAAAATAGGGGTTATCAAAATAAGCAGAGTGTTCTTCATATCTTGTATAATTCATTAAGGCAGATATCATGATATAAACAAACATTTCTTGTTTGGTACAGTTTTACCCTAACTAGGGAGAACGGTATTTTAAACCTACACGAAAAGCTGAAAGATTTCTACCTTTAAGCTTTCTGCTCATAAATTATTTCAAAGTATATTTTATTTTGATGGTCAAACCCAATGTACCGTTAATCAGGCTGAACTATGTAGGTCACGATAGATTCTTGGCGATCACAAAATATACTGAATGGTGTTCCACTAAATAATCTCTGAAAATGTGGCAAACATTACTGGAAAAAAGATACTGTGGGCCAGGCCTCCTAGTGTTAAAATGGTGAGGGACGTTCAGTGGCTGGAAGCAGCTGTAGCGTTGATTGCAAAACGAGCTAAAGTCGTAAGCGTATTTACATAGCTTCTTCACTTTACAAATAATCTATCAATCAAAATGTTGATTTGTAATCTGTGGCCTAAGTTGTAAGATCGTATACACGTGTTATAGACATGTGAGTGGTTTCTAGGGCTGTAAGTTCATTAAAGATGGGATCAAATATCATTTTATCTGTTGACCCTCTTGTACTAAACCCTCGAATAATTGCCAAAGGTAGGTAGCGAGACAGTGAATTCTTGTTGCTCCTATTGAAAGTAACTGAACCGGGAATGAACCTTTAGCTTTGCTGCGGGATTTTGTGCTTATATTTTGGCTCATTTCTTGTCTTGATCACCACTAATGAAGTTGTGGTATGTTTCGCACTCATGCATGTTTGTATAACAGCCGACCAACATACACAATAGCAAGGTTACTTTTATGTTATGAATTCCAAATTTTAGTTAGTTTTGTTTTACTTCATTTATGAATTTCCAGATAATTATTTATAAAACTTTTGTCGAGTTTTCATGTAACACGTATACGTTTCAACTTTCAACTTTAAATATATATTAAAAACTTCTAATTTCTTTTGTAGATATAGTTCCGTTTCTTCAATTAGTTCTTAAACAACTAGATCCACAATCTTTCAGTTATTAGAAGATTCTTAGCTAAGTTTTAGCTAAATAATTTTATTGCTATTACGATACTACATCAACCCTCTGGAAAACTGTATTGTGTATTCAATATTCTTGCTCTAGCCAAGAAGTAGCTACAACTTACTCGAAGGCCGCTTGCAAAGGAAAAGTATATTCTTACTTGTTAATAGTCCTTCAGTTAATGTTTAAACACATGAAATAGCGAAATAAATAGGAAATTATTTTATGTATGGGCATGATATTGCGTGTTTGGAGAGTGGTGGTTTTATATATATATACTTTTTTTCTGTTTATACAACATGAAGACTACATTTACATGCCGTATTTATCAAGCATTATATACAAAATTATTTAGAAAGACTGAGGAAGTTTGATGTGACGGAGATTGAATGTTTCTCAACCATTTTGAAAGCATGTAAGTGATATTTCCTCATAAATTGTAAATATATATATATATATATATATATGAGGTTCACTTAAGTTGAGTGGTTTTAGAAAGTGACCGGTGTTATTTCTCCAAATATCAAAAGGTTTCACCAGCTGAATCTACAATTCATTGTTTTTTTAATTTACCACTGAAAATTGTTAACTCATTGGATAGGATAACTACTGAACATTTTCTTTCTGTCCTTGAGCATATGTAACCTCAAAACAAGGATCCATTGCCATCGTAAATTTTTTTTTAGATTGTGTTTTAGCTAAAGCCAGATTTCGTTGACGTCATAAGCTTTTTCACGCTCAAATTCGATGACGAGGAACCCACTTTGAGACTAATAATGGTTGGATACGGCTTGAATGGGTAATGAAGAAAAACTTTAATATAAGTTTAACATAACAGCAAAT
>NW_013666678.1:140302-148870 GCF_000517525.1 Limulus polyphemus
ATTTGCTGTTATGTTAAACTTATATTAAAGTTTTTCTTCATTACCCATTCAAGTCGTCTCCAACCATTATTTTTCACGTTCATTGATATTCGAAAGTAGTAGTTGCTCGTTTTTTTCTAGAAATAAACTTATTTTTCATAAAATGTTTAGTGCAGCAGAACACAGTTTCTATTTAAGTGATTTACTCACTATTTTTGTGTTGCTATAAGTTGTTGCATTATTGGTTTTTACCTTCCTTAAACTAGATCTACTACTGTTGTTAATATACGTTGTGTTATTTATCTAGGATAACATTATGCTTTCGTTTGTTTACGTTAGTTTCTTTTAATTACTTAAGTTTTCATATTTATCATTGTTGTTACTTTTTTTTAAGCTTATTATTATTGTGATCTTTCTCGTACATTAACTATCGCGTATACATTTCAACTAATTCTTAGGGCTCAACTTAATTTGTTACTTTTGGCTGCCCCCTCTGTGCAGGTGGTTAAATCGGTATTAGTAGTGTTAGATACATCTCATAGCATTGTCGTTTTCGAATTCGATGACGAGGAACCCACTTTGAGACTAATAATGGCTGGAGACGGCTTGAATGGGTTTAAGATAACAGCAAATGTACAACGTTTCGACAAGGTTTTGTCATCATCAAGTACCAATTCCTAAGTTTGTGAAGGTCAGTACCTGATGATGACAAAACCTTGTCGAAACGTTGTACATTTTGCTGTTATGTTAAACTTATATCAAAGTTTTTCTTCATTACCCATTCAAGCCGTCTCCAGCCATTATTAGTCTCAAAGCATGTTAATTTCCTTTCTATTACATTTAACTTGATTGAGTTAATCATAATATTGATTTTTTACAGTTTATTGTACGATTTTGTTAATCATATTTTTCTATTTTCAGTTTTTGCCGTACTATCTGTAATCGAACACTAAAATCAAACACTACAGTGAAACAAAGAGCTTTCTCTTGTTACAAGACGTTGGTAACAAGATTATAATAAGTTTCGGATATACGGATGGAACGCTTTTTAAGGAAGAAGAAATCTGTAGTATGCATGGGGCAAATAATTGTTTTTAAGTGTTTCGTAAGTAAGTTTTATTGTATTCTTTATTTAATGCTACTTTTATTAACAATTTAATATCGAATATTTAATTCATACATTTTCATTATTTTGAATTCTTATTATTATATTTTTTATTATAAATAATCGTTTGCATTATTAGCTTAGTGTATGAATTTAGAATTAGCCCAAATCTCCTAAGCTGGCTAAAACACATGAGATAATATTGGATTACTGCCGAAAATTCCATTAACAGCGTGGATATTCAATTGATGAATCATTGCCCCCCAGTGGCACAGCGGTATGTGTGCGGACTTACAACGCTAGAATCCGGGTTTCGATAACCGTGGTGGGCATAGCACAGATAGCCCATTGTGTAGCTTTATGCTTAGTTACAAACAAACAAACATTGCAGACTAATCAAACGGATATTAAGTTCGTTGTATTTCTTACTGGATAATTCTTCAGTTCTAATATATGTGTAGGTAGCTTGCTTTGGTCAGAAACTAAAGATAGTTCGTTACTACTTTTTATGTTATTGTATTCGTTACTTTGGTGGATCAAAGCATGCAAGAAACGGACTTTGAATCTTATTTTTCAAATGTTTTTCAGTTCAAAAAGCTTCATACATATATATTAATGTAATCGAACCTTTACACAAACATGTTTATAGTTTGGCTAAATTTATCAGGCCTTTCTCTCGGTCCATTATGATACTGTTTGGTTAGTAAGGGGGGTTATCATGAAGCCTGTCATATAACCATTATACTTTTTGTTGAGAGGTAACACGACCGTTAAAAAAATATAAAGACTAGAAATATAAAAGTATGCGAGATTTACTTAGAAAAAATAGAACTTTTACAACATTCTGAAAATAAAAAGATGATCGAAGACACGTGATAAAGAAAAGGGAAACGAACACGGTAAATAAAAGAAAATAGAAAAAAAGAGAAGTAATGGAAGTACCTATGAGACAAATATTAGAAAAGATAGTGAGAATAAGTGCAAGGATTGAGAAGGAAATAGCGTACAGTGCTTCGAGATAAGCAGCTTTAGAAAGGAACAGTTAAAGCAAGAAGAGAATTCATGAAAAACACGAAATGCCTGAAAAGAAAGTAGGGTGGCGAAGTGAGAAAATAGCAATGAACAAAGTAGTCAGTACAAGATAAAAGAATAAATAGAACAAAAGATGGCATGTAAAAATCTGGAATAATATAACGTATTCAGATCTTGGAAGTTATACAACTTAGTGGTACATGCAAATCAATAACAATATCTGAGATAAACTGATTCTTCATCTCATATGAAAATAAGAATTTTATTGTAGAGAATCATGTAGAGGCAGAATTTTTATTTATCTTAAGAACTAATACAAGAGTAATATTTTATGAAAACTCTAAATATACAGTAACGAACAAATAGTTGCGAACAAAGATTTTACTTCGCTTTCAAATTAAATCTGAAATGTTTTAGACACTTCTCGCATATAGTATAGTACCTACCTATCATAGTTTTTTATTCCAAGCGTATTTAAAATAATCTAATTGACGAAATCGTATTCAATGGGTAAGTTTCCTCGAGTTTGCTTTAAGTACGTTTTGATCTTTACTAGAAAACTGTTTCCTTTCAAAAATTGTGCCAAATTCTAAACTTCAGAACATTGCGTTAAACAATAATGAAAAAGTAACTCTGGCAGAGAAAGTTTCATTAACCAAGTGAGAACCAAACTGAATTTATTTTTGTTTCTTATATTGTAGGGCTATTCTGTTTATTTTTTATATCGTTTAGTTAGAACATTATCGTATTGAAATCGATTTTTCAATATCTGATTATTAACTGTCATTACTTTTATTATAACTTTACTTTTGCATAACTTTTATTCCAGTCTCTGTTTAGCTATTATAATAAGTGCAGACAAAGATTGATAGATATACATGCACTAACGCTAAGAACATATAGAAGTATAAACTAAAATACTGTAAGTGAAGAGAAAATAACCACAAATTAACATAAGACAAAGGAAAGAGATGTAACTTATCGTTTCAAGATCTATAGAACACAAAGATAAGCAGACAGAGATAAAAAACGTATTCAAACATTGCGTACTTCAAAAGGTACGAAGAACAGAGCGTTAAAGGATTGTTTTTAAGACTCTGATTTTCTTAACTATTACCGTGTTAGGTTATCGAACTATCTATCTATGGTTGTTGTTATCTTATATATCAACCTGCCTTTCCATTTACCTTACAGAACATTTGTTGTTCCTTACATATGTTTAACTAAATATGCAATTAAAATGTGTCTACTCTCTAGTTTAGCATAACACTTGTGGAGAAAGTCTTGGAGGACTAATCTACGAGTGTAGCACAGATGGAAAGGACGATGTGTCGACAGATTTTTGTTTTTCGTCTTCAGCCTTTTCGAAACGTCGCCATTTCCATCTGTGTTACTGGTGTGGATTAGTGTTCCAAGATTTTCTCCACAAGTGTTGTGGTTACCTAGACAGCTGCACCCCATTTTGCCTAAATCATCTATAAAATAATGTGTCTACTCGTTTAAATGGGTTGAAACTTTGTCTAATTAGCATTGGTGATGTTTTAATATAGTTCACAACTAATCAATATTTCAATAACATGAGGATTCTGGTGGTTTCATTATATTATTCTACAGCCGTCTGTACAACGAACATCTAATCTCGTGAGCTTATTCGAAGAATTCATTTCGTTTGAGCTTCCATTAACCGTGAAAAATATCCGTTCTTCTGTAATATATCAGCTAGCAAAATCTGCCTTTCATATTGTGATCAAAGATTTCACTGATTCAGCTTTCACTGTTCAGAGTAGAATACTTTTTATAGGCTTGTGGTTGGAATTAAAATATATGCTTCTTGAGTCGTTACTTTTGGAAGCCCTTCATGAATAAGCTCAGAAACTGTTTTCTGGAACAAAAAACGTTTTCCCTCTTGCTGATAGGTTAAGTAAACTTACATAAAACATAAGCAGATAGTTATCGTGGAAAATGACCTCTTCTGATATAATGGCAGTACTAAAACCACTTACACAACACTGTAATTACCAGTTCGTTGTTTACAAATAAGAGCATTTAAAGTAAATATTTAACGTTAGAATATAGTAATGAAAACGCTTAGGGTTTCTTTGAACCCGTTTTAAGTTCAGTAGTGTGGATTGGTTTCTAAAGTACATAACATTAAAGAGATAGAAACAGGGAGATAGAGATAATGTAAGAAACTTAAACTGTGGAAAGTTTTAGCCAAAGAGTGATCAGCATAATTAATAGGTAAAATTGTTCGAAAGGCAAAACGCATGTTTTAAGTACGGTGTATCGCTGATCGAAATAACTCATTACAGTAATAATGCCATGTTTTGATCCCCTGTCCAGCTTCATTTTTCAACGTTATCTGCTATATATATATATACTGTGGAGCTCTAGAATGCTTTAGGTTACCGACCATATATAACCAGGTAGGATAATGCTTTAGGTTACCGACCATATATAACCAGGTGAGTAGAGCTTCACAGTATATATAAAACAGTATAAATAATAATCATTAAACTAAGTAGTATGAAAGTTGGTTTTACACCAAATTCATCTTACATTAAAGTAGCCCCAAGTGACTCAGCGGCAAGTCTGATGGTTTATAACGCTAAAAATTGGGTTTTGATACCTGTGGTGGGCAGAGCACAGATAGTCAATTGTGTAGCTTTGTGTTTAACAACATATGGTTATGTGTTGGGAAAACTAACTTATTTATACATTTCTAAGAGAATGAAATTTCTGTGTTGTGTATTTTAAATTCTTGGCTTATTTTGTATAAAAGTGTGATCACATATACCCAATTAAGGAATTTTGGGTATACAGATATATACAGGTATAAGTCAGGTATACAGATATCTCGTTTTGTGAAAAACTGAAAAAAGTAAAAATTACTATCAAGTGTATTATTTATAGTTTGGACACATAAATTAAGATATTATGCAGTTTGTTCTTGTCTAATCAACCTCAAGGCAAACAGTTTCTCATGTTAATCGTTTGTCAAAAAGAAGGTTTTTGTTGTGAGTAAAAGTAGTGTTATATTGGTGAGAAATGTTGTTGAAAAGTACTTAATTCATATTCATAGTAACTGATATATAGAGGTATGCGAAATCCGTAC
This sequence comes from Limulus polyphemus, assembly GCF_000517525.1. Classification (NCBI taxonomy): domain Eukaryota; kingdom Metazoa; phylum Arthropoda; class Merostomata; order Xiphosura; family Limulidae; genus Limulus; species Limulus polyphemus. The sequence continues at coordinate 145,534 of NW_013666678.1, forward strand.
CATATTTGTAAAATCTGTCGAAGAAAGTAATGACTTTGTGTCTACAGTAATTGATAAAAAGATACACATTTTAAGTTCGTATTAAAATGTATTCGCATGGAGATCTTGATAAATTGAAAGTGTTTCTGTTTATTCAGCGGTTCAGATCGGAAATATTTTTAAAAAATTATGAACATCATTCAACTTTATAAAAACACATTCTCCTGCTAGCCACATAGATACTTCTAGCTCAATATTTTGTGTTGAATTGCACTTTGCACAACAAATAGAAGACGTATATTTCTCAGTTACGTTGTTAATGGTCTATTTTACTCTTGACGCCTATCTTGCTCTTCAATTTAAACGAATTTAACGGACTTGTTGTACACACTCTAGAATAATTAGTTTAGCATAACGTGTTTATTAATGTGAAACTTTCCTAAACACGTAAAAGCTGATGCTAGTATGGACTCATATCTTCGAATTTACTAACCAGACAGATGCATTAGCCAAATAAAATACTGCAGCATTGAATGTAATTTGGTTTCAGTTTTCTCTTTTTTCAAGAAAATTTCCATTTTACTGTCACAGGTATAATAATCATGCTAGTGTAAAATTAAATAAATGTGCACGATAAAAATGTGTATTAAATCTTTAAGTATTCTATCTGGTGTTTATCGTGATTTAGTTGAAACCGATCTATTTCTAAACTTGTGTTTACAAGAGCAGAAAAAGTAGTTGATGTGCATATTGGATGGGATCAAGAACTGTTAAAGAAACTGTGTAACGCTACACGCGCGTTCTTGAATGGAAACATTATCTACACTATACTATACTATAGAGATTGTAATGATGAAAAAGTATTATTGATAAATTTTGCTCCATAAAAAAAGCATGTCTTTAATTCGGTGTGTTTTATCCGTTTTTTCCGTAAATATTTTAAAGGAAACCGAAAACATCAAAACTAAGTTATATGTTCTTGTTTTAGATGCTTTCACTGTCTTTTACCACTTCGAGTTTACATATTCAATCATTCAGTGCGCTTATATCATAAAAAGTATGGCAAGAATCTCAATTTGACGATCTAAGTTCTAAACCTGTCTTTTAAAAATGCTGGAGAATAAAACAGTGAATTACAACGTTCTTCAGTTTTAAGTATACCATGGAGAATCTATCTTTAGAAGTTTCGTAAAACTTATTTTAAGATCTAGTGAAATGGATTTTGTGGTATATATATATTTAAATTTGATTATTAATTTTACAGAGGGTCGAATACGTTACGTCAAATCAATTTTAAATACACAAATCAGCGAGTCACATGACAAACACAGACGATATAAAGTCGAAATTGAATGGATTGTATAAGAACTACATTTTGACATTGTTTATCGTTTTGTTGGTAGTATGATACCACTGAAAACTGCTGCTTTTGAGAAAGGTATATAAAAGCTCTTTCCGACGTAAAATATTCATACACTAATAACATAAAGATGTTTCCAGATGGGCGATTTAGAATTGCCAAGATAGAGATATTATTTGTACTTAATAGCACTGGAAAACAAAGGTATAAAGGATCAACTTGGGGCACAAGGACCATCCACAAAAAAGATCTCCAAGAAGTTGCACTTCAGCCGTGGTAAGTAAACTTTGGCGTTCTGTAACATGTGAGAATCCACAAGCACAAAGGTCAATGGCAAATGTCGTCTATGTATCCCAGGAAATAGTATGCAACATAATCAAGAAGGATCAAAGTTTGGAAAAACGACGCAAGTCATGCACACAAGTTGTTTCCATGACATATTTGTCCAAGCAATGGGAGGGTGACTATGGATTTCTGTGCACTTTGAAACCATCGTCTTCGTAATTACATAGCTTATGAAAAGCGAGTAGGGAGGTGGGTGTGCTTTGGACATGTTATAAGGGAAGCTTTAATTTTAATCACTCATATCCTATGAAACTATTTGGTTTTCTGCCGTAACCATTTAATATATTTATTAAGTCGACCTCATCCCTAATCAAATGAACAGTTTTCTTATTTTATTCAGAACCTTTCATCAGTTGGTTGATTTCAGGATACGTCTAATGGATTCAACTGAGAAAGGTGGTATTATTAAATAGAAATTTGCGATTTAACTTGAGTTGGCTAGCTTAACTTAGAAAGCTGGTTAAATTAACTACGTAAGAACATTTTTACTAGGAAGTTATTTGAACCACCTTTCAATTTGTTGATTACAACCAAATAGTTTAACTAAGAAAATGGTGTTTTAACTGGAAGGTTTGTAAGATTAAATACAGTTATGAACTGATAAACAAAAAAGCAAGAATAAAGGGAGAAAAGGTAAGTCGAGTTTTCTTTATTTAGGAGTGGTTTCGAAACTTTCTCAAATGCTTCCTTCTCAGTTCTACTCATTAGCCTTAGATGGTTCAGCGGTAAGTATGAGAGCTTATAGCATTAAAAATCGGGTTTCGATACTCGTGTTGCTAGAATATAGATAGTTTTGCGCATAACAACAAAATAAAAATCTACGCACTATAGTAGGCCTGGCATTACTTGGTTGTTATGGTACTCGACTCGCAATCTGTGTGTTGGAAATTCGAATCCAATCATCGAACATACTCGCCCTTTCAGCCGTGTATACATTATAATGTGATGGTCAATCCTACTTTTCGCTTGTAAAAGAGTGGCCAAAAAGTTGGTGGTGGGTGGCGTTGACTATCTACTTTATTCCTAGTTTATCGCTTCCAAATTAGGGACCTTAGATAGTCTTTGAGGAGCTTTTCGAAATTCACCAAACAAACAAATTTACTATAGCAATGTTCTCAGCTTTATTTCCAGCATTACAATCATTAGATAAGTGGTGAATTAAGATAGGTGTACGATTCAGTCTTGTTGGCTTGGATAGCCACCTAGTGATGGATCCCTTGTGTTTTACTCTATCGGATAGCCACCAAATGATGGATCCCTTGTGATTTACTCTATCGGATAGCCACCTAGTGATGGATCCCTTGTGTTTTACTCTATCGGATAGCAACCAAATGATGGATCCCTTGTGTTTTACTCTATCGGATAGCCACCAAATGATGGATCCCTTGTGTTTTACTCTATCGGATAGCCACCTAGTGATGGATCCCTTGTGTTTTACTCTATCGGATAGCCACCAAATGATGGATCCCTTGTGTTTTACTCTATCGGATAGTCGTCTAGTGATGGATCCCCTGTGTTTTACTCTATCGGATAGCTACCAAATGTTGGATCCCTTGTGTTTTACTCTATCGGATAGCCACCTAGTGATGGATCCCTTGTATTTTACTCTATTTGATAGCCGTTTAATGGTGGATCGCTTGTGTTTTACTCTAT
>NW_013666678.1:149870-166306 GCF_000517525.1 Limulus polyphemus
TATCGGATAGCTACCAAATGTTGGATCCCTTGTGTTTTACTTTATCGGATAGCCACCTAGTGATGGATCCCTTGTGTTTTACTCTATCGGAGAGCTACCAAATGATGGATCCCTCGTGTTTTACTCTATCGGATAGTCTTCTAGTGATGGAACGCTTGTATTTTACTCTATTTGATAGCCGTTTAATGGTGGATCGCTTGTGTTTTACTCTATCGAATAGTTATCTAATGGTGGATTCCTTGTGTTTTTATTCTTCAGATAGTCGTCTAGTGATGGGTCACTTGTGTTTTATTCTATCGGATAGTCAGCTAGTGGTGGATCCCTTGTGTTTTCTTTGTGCAATAAGAACATAAAGCTTGTTCGTAAGAAATAAAATGCTTACCATTTGAAACTTCATTTTTATATTTGAGAACATTCCTTACTGTAAAATTAGTTTTTAAAATATATATATCTATATTGGACTTCGAATACTCTGTAGAAGAAAATGGTTAACTTTTACTTTGTCTTGAAATCCATCTATTTTCATAAATGTATTTCACCGCATTTTTTACAGTGTTCTATTTTCTCAAGCCTATCTGTAGTCCCATGTGTGCCAAATTTCTAAGTAAAGAGTGAAAGAGCCTTAAGATACCAAATTGGATTTCATATTTATGTTAAGTAAGCTTGGCTTAGTTGTACGTTTCGTATAAGCCCTTTCAGTGATTTATTTGGGTTATATTGAAAATTTTACTGTGTACAAGGTTTGTATGTTTTAATAAGTTCCAGGAGAACTGATCAGTTTAGTTTTTACACACAAACGCTTTCTACATTTAGCGCATGTTACTTGGCAGATTTAAATAAAGGAAGTGTCAGTACGGGTTTCAAAATGGTTAAGGTTTTCAATGTTCGTAATCATTCAGCTGAATTGTAGCATGCGTACAGTATATATGCTGTCATATTTTGTATCAGGTAGCCATATAAAATGTTACTGCTTTTACTGTCATTAATAGTTAGAAAAGTGCTATTTTCATGTATTTCTTCATTTCACACCCTTTTTGCGATGTTCAAGCTTCCGTTGTGCATAAAGAATATTTCCTAGACATGATAAATATCGACAGGATAGATAGGGTCAAACAGTGCTACATGGAGACTGAATCCTATGTCTCGTATCAAACCTTTCCGAACAAACTTGGGTCGGGTATATCTCACTAGTTAGAACGCTCGGACTGTGAATCCGAAGGTTCATGGTTTGCATATTATTGCCACAAAAGCATATTCTGTACTTTGGTTCATGGTTTGCATATTATTGCCGCAAAAGCATATTTTGTACTTTGGAGACCGTGGATGCGATATGAAAATGACGGTAAAGTCCCACTATTTGGTCAAAGAAGAGTATGCCAAGAGTTGGCGGTGGGTGCTATAGACTCAAAAATTATGAACCAGTCAAATAAAACAAACAAACTTCAATAACTTTCTGACAATAATTGGTGGGAACGACACAGATCAAACTGGAAAAACAGATTATTTAAAACAGATCAGTGGTTTTCCTCCGACTCACAGAGAGGATCAACTAATATGTCTAGATCTCGACAGTTGCCAATGGAAGAAGCAGGATCGTACATTGAAGAGCATTGATTAGATGATGAGAGTTTCGAAGTTTTGTTTAACACGCCACAAGCTTAAAAACCTAAAACCTGAGACAGAGTACCCCTCTGGTCATTTATATCACTGTCTGGTAGTGTCACTGTAAAGTTGAAGTCTGTGTTGTTCGCTAGCATGCACTCGCTGCGCAGTTTCTGAGACTTGCGACACACCAAACACAAGAATGTATAATTCAAGCTAGAAAAATCATTTCACATCTTGATAAAGAAGCTTTGCTGTAAACTTAGGACGTCTAGGGGGACAATGCATTCGATTAAGACCTTATTAAATAAAAAAGTGTGATTAACACTCAATACTTAAATATTTCTTTTTGTAAAAAATCTGATGACTTACATGAGTTTCTTTTCTTCAGGGCGAGCATGTTTGGTGTGACGGGGATTCGAACCCGCGACCTTCAGACTACGAGTCGAGTGCCCTAACCACCTGGCCATTGGTTGAATTCTGCGCTTTCATTCTTGATTAGACAGTTCGCGATTACGTATAATATTTGTGGAAAACTACTCTAAACTTCATATATTTATCCCACATTTCTATTCGTTAATCCAGTATAGATTTCAAATCAATGGTGTGTAGTAGAATTTCATATTCGTCTTTTGCTTGCTACAGATCACTACCTTTGGTTCAATAATCGAACTTGCCAGTCGATCAGGACCATGATGGTAAATACGAAAATTTTAATATACTATTTTATATCAATTAAGAATTCTTGTCTAAACACGTTTAACTCAAGCTGCTCATATTAAATTCTTAAAACTTACTATCCTCCAACAAAACAAACTGTCAGAATTTTTACTCAACACAGAACAATGTTTTATCAAAGAAAAAAAATGAAAGTCTCTTAAACAGTGGCCGGGAGTAGCTCAATGGTTTAGCTTACCTTAACTGTGAATCGAATGACACATGTTTCGTGTCCCGTTGTCACAAAAACGTATTTCATAATTTTGGGCCGTGTGCGCGCTATAAAAATGACGATCAGATCCCATTATTCGATCATATAAAAGCATCTCAGGAATTAGCGGTGATTGTTGTCTATTAACTGAAAAGTAGAACGGCTATCCGCAGATAACCCTTGGGTAACAAACAAAATTTTAGACAGATTTCTTTTCAGTATAGTGATTTTTGTTTTAGCTTTAAAGATGTAGTTTCCTGGAATAGGCTTTAATTTCATGTAGTTTCTATGAAAATGGTATTTTTATTCCAATTCAAGACGACTGTCTACTAAAATAATACATAGAAACAAAACCGAAAATACATCATTGTATATACCTCTCTAAGAATTCATTGAATCCAGTGTTGCCTTATTTTTAAAGTTTCAATAGATACATAATTTATTAAGCGATAATCACTTGAATAATAAGAGGTCTTTATCGCAATTTCCATCTGGCGAGTTAAAATTTTTACCATTCTATTCACTATAAATTATAATAGTTACTGGATCCGACCGAAAAGATTCAAAAGTATTATGTTTAGCTGAAAAAAATATCAGTTATAAAAATTGTTTTAAAGTAATTTTCTGTGTGTCTTCTATTGTTGTATCAATCATTGCAAAATTATTATTTTGATATGAGGAAATTGAATTTTAACTAGGTGGAATGAAACCTAGTTAAGTAACCTGGAAAGTAACTAATTAAGTTACATCCAAATGAAGACTATTTTACCCAGTGTTAGTTTTATATCTTTGGATAACACATCTTAAAAGTTCTTATAGAAACCGGTTAGTCTCACATAATATAAAGTATAATTCTAATTATGTTTTATTAATATTCCGACTTCTACCATCAGTTCATTTACAAGTATTTTATATTTTTTCTTTTTCTTTCTGTATCTATGTGTATCTATACATCTATTAATACATCCATTCCTGGATCTTTCCATCCATAACAAGTTAACGTAGCTACAGAAAGATAAAATCTGAAAAAAATGGTTAAATTGCTTATTGGGGAAAAATATACCTTCTTTTTCCTTTCGTTACCGATTAACCATTTTTATACGTTCTGATTTAACACTTTGTCTATTGAAATAAGTCATCTACTCCTTTTTCCTTGTATTACATCACTGCTTTCGTGATCCAACAATACGCGATATTAAACTGTAATAAGCTACTGAAACCCCTATGTAAACGGTGTCGAAAGTAAACCTGTACAATATAATCGCAAACAAAACTTGAAGTGTAGAACATTTGTGTACATATCCACATTTAAGTCGGAAATATCAGAAGTCATTTTTCACTTTGTAAGATGTGCCAATAATTACATAGTAATTCAGCAATAAACTACAAATTTATGAAAAGTGGGTAAAATAACTAAAATATACCTATCTGATCGTTAAAAGAAATAATAGCTGCAGGAAGAAGACGGAAATTACAGGTAGAACAAACATTTTGAATGATTTTCCAGCAGTGTTTTGTAGGTAAGAGCTCATTGTTGTTAGACTTTAAAAAAATATTGCTTTTCTTTTTTAGATATTGACATTTTCTTTAAAACTCGGTTTTTCTTTTCCTTCCTGATCTTTCCTCCCATTAAATACCATAAAAACTTAAAAAATGCAGGTTTTAAGTATAACATCCAAGTGTTTTAAAGCCCTTTTTGTATTTGTTTACGGTCTCTAACACTGATTTCAATATTTTTAACGAGTTTTTAATTTGCTGCTTTATACTGTTTAAAAAATCAAATTAAATATTAGCTTCTGCTGTTATTTTTAACTTTACTTTACTTTAACTTTACTAGTTTGTAAGTGATTCAATCCTTTAGTTTTTCCTTACTTCTTTTCTTATAAACACAGAAACAGAATGCATTATTTTATTTTGGATAACTGATCTAAAACGGGTAAGTTAAAAGTAAGTATACTTTGGCTAAGATTAATTTTTTGTTAGAAACATTGTAAACTAAATGGTATCTAGTGTGTACTCGTGCACTCATGCTAACGAGCTCTATAAATATATGTATATGAACATGAGAATAGAACTATAAGACCTCAAGTCTTGTTTTGCGGCTTGTCTGTGTCCAGGGTTGTTTATGAGGGATGGAATTTTCCTATCCTGTCTAATTCAGTGGCGCATTGCAATTCCAAGAAGAGACTGGACCTCATATTTCGATTTTGCCAAAATTTACATTTTAATTGACGAGGAAAAAAACTACAAAACCTAAGGGCAACCTAATTATTGACTTGCTAATGGGAAGTAGAATAAAATATATAATTGTTGGGTCTTAAACTTGGATCTTCCATGTTTAAATCCTTTTTAAGATTGATAATTTAAAAAAAATTCTATCTCTAGACATTTTCAATTCAAACCTTAAGTACTTTTCTAGCTATGCAAATGAGAGGCTGAGCCTTGATTGTTTTATTTCTGATAGTCAGCACCATGTATTATAGAAAATGTATTGACATTGTGAGAAGAGACTTGTCTTTGACAAGGTACGCAGTTATTAAAGTAAATGTATGGATTCTCAATTATAAAAGTGCTATACAATTATAAAAGTGCTATACAATTATAAAAGTGCTATACAATTAATTATTGAATCGTTGTTGACGGAGTCCTAAAGCATTCTCTTACACGCTTTATTCTGGTAATATTTTCCAAATTTAATACTCGAAAGAAAGGTTTCTCAAAAATATCCTTTTCGTTAGTAATTACGTGTTCTTTAATGATAGATCAATATAATGGCGTCATACATATGGTTCAACAATCATTGGTTGCTACAGCAACTTAGCAGAGCGGTAACTCCAGAAGAAATAATTTAAGAACTCACCAATAAGCATCACGTACAATAATTAATAAGCTAGCCTAAATATATAGACCGAAATGAAGAAGCTCAAATTTCTTGAATTGTGTTTATCTCAAAATCATAATGTAATAAAATACTCGCATTGTTTACAACGTACAAAAGATTCATTATCTCGTGTTTCGAAAATATAATAACATATGAGGTATTTCTTTGTCCGTATGTATTTCCTCTATCTATTATATTGATTAAACGTTTTGTGATTATAACGACAAGCGTCACAGGTTATTGTTATTGTAAGGGGAAAACTGTTCTCTATGTATATTTTTGCATACATAATTGTAACGAACTTCAAATTGTGTAAACAATACATACATAAGTTTTGAGCTTAATTTTAAATTTAAAGTTTAAGTAGATTATGCGAATTGCATTCAATGTATTATTAATTAGTTAAAGAGTCAAAGTAGAATATAAAACCTTTTTTGATGATTTACACTACACTAACAAAAACAAACTGAAAGCGGTCTCCATAGATATTACAATATAATTGAAAAAAGTGTTACTTGTCAAAAATAAACAACAACAGATGAAAAACATTGTAAATTTATTTTGAAATTATGACAAGGTTTCTGGCCAAGGCTCTTCATCAAATAGAGCCTAAAATCGTTAGGAAGATTACACGACAAAAAGAAATTTGAATGGCAATAACAGAATAAAGAAATGAAACATTTACATTACATCGAATCTACATTAGTTGTTGTAAAAAAACATTTTTGTGTAGAAAAATCAAACAATGTGGTAACATACAGGTAAATGATACATAATAAATGAATAAAATTCAATAAATAGGAGTGAATGAAAAAGTACATCAAGTTAATTTTAAATCAGGGGAAGAAAATGAAACAAAATTTCTGATCGTTAAAAGAAATAATAGCTGCAGGAAAAAGACGGAAATTACAGGTAGAACAAACATTTTGAATGATTTTTCCAGCAGTGTTTCGGCTTGTCTGTGTCCAGGGTTGTTTATGAGGGATGGAATTTTCCTATCCTGTCTAATTCAGTGGCGCAAAATTTAGGTCACGGAAATACGCCCCGTAAAAACAGTATATATGCAGCATAATACTGGCATTGACCATCACATTATAATGCTCCGACGGATAAAAGGGCGAACATGTTCGAGGATGAAATTTGCTCCCGCCATCCTCAGATTGCGAGTTGAGTGCCCTAACCACCTGGCTATGCCAGACATTATCCAAACAGCTGAAGTTCTATAGAGAATTTCTTCAGCCTAACAGATAAGTAGATGGACTGGTTGACAAAAAATAAGAACAACAACAACAAAAAAAAAACAACAAAAACGAATGAATTGTAAGTATGGATATATAGATTGACAAAGATCTTTGAAATATTCTAAATATTTTTTTTTGTATCTGAAAACGAAAGCCTAGAAATCGGACTGTGTACAAGAAGACTATCTGCGCTAGCAATCCCTAATTTAACAGTGTAAGACTAGAGGGAGGGCAGTTAGTCAACACCACTCACCGCCAACTCTTGGGATTCTCTTTTACGAATAGTGAGACTGACCGTTACTTATAACGACCCCACGGCTGAAAGTGTGAGCAGTTGGTTGACGGGGATTCAAATCTGCGACTCTCAGATTGCGAGTCGAGCACCTTAACCACCAAGCCATGCCAGGCCCGCCAATGCTTGTGTATCAGGATGGCAGTTACCCAGTGTTCGTTTCAACAGTCCGATTGCACAGAACTCTATAGACGGCTTGCTTGACCGGTATGTCTTCGTATGTGTGAATACCAGTTTCATTCTCCGACTGCTTGTTGGATGCAACTGTTGAATGGGAAGTATGAACAGGAAGCCTTATCTTGGTAAACCCATACACGGTTTCCATTTAAAATCCTTTTTGGTTCTGTTACGACTTTTGCCTGGGGCACACAAACTGATATTTCTGTTAATGTATTATCAAATGTTACATGACGCTCCTCTTTGTTTGATACGGGTTGGATACGATTTGTTACATACTTTTTCTGATGCTTCTTGGTTTTCCAAAAGCATTAAATAGAAGGAGTATCCCCGTTTTAGATATTCTAAATCCTCGAAATTAACACATCTTTATTATCTGAGTGTATGAATATTTAGCGGCGGACAGAGCTGTTGTACTCATTCCTAAAAGCGAACAATTGTCGGTGACATTACACTACTTAAGTCAAAGTATGTAGTTCTTTTACATGTTTCTGTTCCTTATGGAGATATACAAGGCTTGAACTGATTTGTGCTATATAATGCTATGTTTTCTGACAGTCCTTCACAAAGTAAACCTTAATTTGGTGACAATATAAGAATAACTTATAATGTAGTGTTGTGACACCACGGGCGACATGTTTAACACCCATATATTTGGTTCACTACAAATCATCAACTATTTGACTGCAAAATGCCATCAATGGTAGCTTTATGTCACAGTCCGTTCCGAGGAATGACATTCCTAAAACGAGATTGTAAAATGATATAAAGCCAAAGGACAAAACATTTTAAAAAGATCATCTTCGATATTGCATTTGGAATAGCATCGGGCTCCAAAACCATAACCAAAGGTAGTCAGAAGAATATTTTTGGTACTATGAACAAAATAATAACGAAATATTTGAACTTTACGAACGCTCACAATCTTCGAACATACTACGAAATTAACGACTGTTTTCAAGAGAAAGATAGCCGAAGAAACTGGAACCACAAAAATTCCATTCGACCACATAAATATTAAGTCTGCCGATGGAGGTCCAATGGACCTTCGAATCTTTGGTCTGCGTGAAGGTGGTCTTGAAAGCTGATATTCAAAATGAGTAATCTAAGATTAATCTCGATATCCTTTGCAGAAGATTATTAGAGTGGAAATTGCGGTGTCATGCTGGCCTTTAGAATGACTACGATCAACGATAAAAGATGTAGTTTCAGGGCAGTGTCATGTGACAATGCCTAATGATGGCCTTTAGAATGACTACGATCAACGATAAAAGATGTAGTTTCAGGGCAGTGTCATGTGACAATGCCTAATGATGGCCTTTAGAATGACTACGAACAACGATAAAGGATGTAGTTTCAGGGCAGTGTCATGTGACAATGCCTAATGATGGCCATTAGAATGACGAATAACAACAATAGAGTTACAGGGCAGTGTCAAGTGACAATGCCTAATGATGGCCGTTAGAATGACAAAGGTCAACAAAATATAAAGTCTAATGTTGTTCCAGGGTAGTGGACATGAAATAACGTTGTCATTGAAAGTGATTAACTATCACTACTATTACTACTCTATGTAGTTGAACAGAAATAAAATGTTCCGTTTTATTTATTCGTTTGTTTGTGTCAGAGCAAAGTCCCATTGGGCTATTTGATGTGTCCAACGCAGGAAATCGAAACTCCAGTTTTAGCGTTGTAAGTCTGTAAATTTACCATTGTCCCACCAAGGGACTTTAAAAAGAAAACCATCTATGTGTCATACTTAGAAACTATTGTACAATATTTTCTCCTTTTAATAGAATTTTCTAAATCCCAATTTTTGAAGAAATGTCTGTTTTACTAAGAAGAAAAAGTTTACTTGTCATTTTGAATAAACCTGCATCAAATTCTGCGACTTGTACTATATTCTAATTATTGCTTAACTCTGAATTGCTTTTGTACCTTTTCAATTAGTACATTTAGACAATTTGTCGGTTAAGTAATCTCCTTATATGGACATGATGACGCACGATCTCTATCTGAACCTTTGGTAATACCGAAGGTACTTAGTTATAGCAACTAATTACAAATAACTCGCATAATTATGTAAACTCTGTTGAGTCTCCATCATACGAATAACTCAAAATCCCACTTTATTTGTTATATAATACACCAAATAGCAGATTTAGAAGCCTGTAGAAAGATTCTCAAAAGCATTTTAAATGGGAATATACTGTTTGCGCTGTCAAGTAAGTATAATAAGCACCGCCGAGGAGATGCCACAATGCAATATGCTCCAGTAACTTCTCATTTCCATGGGTAAGCCTTTTAGCTGGTGTTTCATTCATTAGAATAGGACCTTAACCTTACTTTCAAGCTATGTGATTTACAAGTTTACTTGTAACTAGAATGGGACCTTAACCTTACTTTCAAACTAAGTAGATTACCAGTTTACTTGCAACTAGAATGGGACCTTAACCTTACTTTCAAGCTATGTGGTTTACAAGTTTACTTGTAACTAGAATGGGACCTTAGCCTTACTTTCAAACTAAGTAGATTACCAGTTTACTTGCAACTAGAATGGGACCTTAACCTTACTTTCAAGCTGATGGAGTTACCAGTTTACTTGTAGCTAGAAAGACCTTCACCTTACATTCAAACTACGTCGTTTACCAGTTTACTTGTAGTTAGAATGGGACTTTCATTTTGCTTTGAAGCTTAATGGGTTACCAGTTTACTTGTAGCTAGAATTGACCTTCATTCTACTTTCAAACTATGGGGATTACCAGTTTACTTGTAACTATAATGTACCTTCAGTTTTCTTTCAAACTAAGTGGCCTACCAGTTTATTTGCAGCTCGAATATGACTTTCATCTCACTCTTATATTTAGCGTATTTTTCAGTTTAGTCCAGTCTAAGGTGTTTGAAGTTCTTGGAAATCGTATGCAACGTCAAGCGAATTCTTTCAATTTTATGTTGGTCAAATGGATTCTTTGCTTTACACTCACAGGGTCTTCACTTTAAAAGAACTTCATTTACAAGTAGATCAAGCGAGATCTTAAACATACTTCTAGATAAAATGGGTCTTTAAACTATTTGCAAGTGAAACGGTTTCTTCCTGAGACCAAAACATTATGCAATTTACTCAATGTGTTTTATTACTACTGAGCGACTTCTTCAACATACGCGGATGTTGAGTAGGATCTTCAACACAATTACCGATGTATTGGGTTCGTCAGCTTACAGAATAAGTTATTGAACTTACTTTCACATTTAGTTTTGTATAATAAAGATTATGGATTTACAACAACTTTTTACTAAACTTTACTAAACAACTTTTTATTAATAACTTGTTATAATAACTGTATACAGGATAAGCCTCTGGTGTATTTATTGATAAGATATTTTGTCTATTTTTCCCACTGGTCACTTGTCTAAATAAGATACGAATTAATCAGATATGCCATACCATAATGTTGAGCTCAACCTATCTGCAGATGAAATACCAAGTTATTCATCAGTTCAGTTCTCTGATTTATATTTAGGTACAATTTGCCTGTGGATAAATGACCGAGTTAAATATTGGTTCAGTTCTATAATTTGTACTTACTTACAATATAGACTTACCTTTAGATTAACGACAAAGTTACACTTTATGTTATTTCTCTAACTCATACTAAGGTACAGCACCGACTTACATGTAGATGAATAACCAAGTTACACATTAGTTGAATTATCTAAATTATATTTAGAAAAGCAGAGACTTACCAGTAGACGCACGACCAAATTACTCTTATATACAATATGTATATATATACAGTTATAATTTAGACATTATGTCATTTTACGAGTATATCTGAAGAACCAACAATAAGTTTCTTACTTACTTGTAAATAAACCACCAGCTTACACATTACTGGTCCGAAAAACCACGTCTCTGTGACGTCCCACAGCACGGTTGGTGGTAGACAGATAAGAATAACGAGGAAATCTGCCACAGCTAGGTTGACGATAAAGTAATTGGTGACAGTCCTCATGGAGAGATTCCTGTATACAGAAAGACAGACCAAGGCATTTCCTACTAGTCCAACTACGAATACCGTCATGTGAAGGGAAATCAAAATCCACTCGTACGGTGTTGGAAAGATATATTCCTCAATTAACTCTATGTAGTCCTCATCAGGAATGCAGTAAAGATTTGTGCAAGTCTCATTGATGTCAGTTAAATTGTCTTCTTTGGTTCTGTTAGAATTAACCGTTAAGCTCATGTCAGGCCAAGTCACAATGTCTTCACCACTTAGATCTTCCATTCTGGTTGTCTATATTCACACACACAAAAAAAGAAGAAAAACGTAGATGGAAAGTATGAAAATTAATTAGATATTGCTTAGCTTAATAACTTCAGTATTCACATATAATACTATTCGTATCCCAATATTTATTAATGATTGAAACTGCTGAACTGCAAATGTAAGTGATGAAATAATTACATCTACTCCAAAGTATACTTAGTTTCTTTGTTTGTTTTATAGTAATAATATAAGATGGAACTAAACTCAGTATAATTACTTCTGATACAGGTGTAAATGCACATGATTTTCATTACTACGGGGAAAAAATGTCTCTCATCAACTTGACACACCAATCAACCACTACAAAAAAAAAAAATCACACATATATTTGAGGCTCTTTTTTTTTCCTATCGGAACGCACATGTTTCAGTGTTGTTTGAGTGATGCTTCCCCAAAACTGTATTTCATGTCTTTGTAACAAGCCTTCTATAGTCAAATAGTTTTTGTATTTTTGCCTGAATTAGTCTTTTAACGCGTCTCTCAGGGGTCCTTTAGACTTTTAAGTGGATTCTCTTATTCTATTGGATATTCGTGGTTATTGAGTAAACGATAAAGTCACGCTGGATTTCAACTTCTTTTCTAAATGTACAATAAAATAAACACATTATCCTATTAATATATTTGGATCTAGCGACAACATTACTCACTCATAGTATTACCTGTGATTGGCAAGATACTTTATATCAATAAAAAGTTTTCTGAACCAACGAAAACAAGTCGAAAAGGATTGCTCAATGAAGTATTTCCTAATTATTGATAACAACAATACTGCATTCAATGTATTTCGAACATAAAATTTCATGTTTCGACTTCAAACTTTCACAAAACATAAGTCACCAAGGCACAATTTTTCACTGAACTTTTCACACACCCCGGATTATTTTATTTTTCATCAAGGCAAGCTTTACTCACCTTCAATACTCTTTACTTAATTCAGACAAACATATAATTTCGGGTCTTATTTCGTTCTTCAGGGGTTTCCAAAAGAGAGTGTTCTGAACACAAAAATATATTATTTAGAGGCTTTTGTTCTACTGAGGTGTTGTAAAAGATGAAACATATTGAACAAGTACCAATACAATTCATTCAGTAAACTTGGAACGAGAATTAGAGTTAGTATGTAGTCAAAGAACTACTTAAACGTTGAAGTAAAGCCTCGTGGAAAAGAAGAAGTGTTTGTGTGGAGTAACTTGGAATTAAACTTCAAACATAATAGCCTCTAAAGAAATAACGTTTTTTGGAGATTTTTCCAGGGCCAGCAATGGTTATTAATTTAAATGCATTCAATAAGCAGGCCTTATGTTTAAATAACTGAAACACTAAAATTACCTTGCAAAAGTCATGGGTGATTATTTTCAAACCTCTAACACATGATTATTATACTTGTAGTTGGTTTGTAATCATCTGCTTTTCCCTGTGGCGTAACAGCAAACCTAAGAGCCTATAATGCTAAAAATACTGTTTCAATACTCGCAGTATGAACAAATAAAGAAGTAAAACGGCTACTCGCCAAAAGTTCAATGGTTGACTTGAAGGTTTTTTAGTGCTAAAATTCGGGATGGTAATGCGGAGATAACCCACTGTGTAGTTATGAACTTAAAACTAATCCAACAAATAAAATTATCTGCCGAAAATCTTTTGCGATTATGATGGAATAATTTGTGTATAAACACATGTGGGTGAAAGGAAAACGTTATTAATAATAAAGAAATTTAGATTTAACACAACATGAGAATGCTTATTGATTATTATTGTGAAGTTGATATTAATAAAATATCAAGTTCTCAAAAACAAAGGGGAAAAAATACCCATTAGGGAAAATGCTTGAATTTTTTCAGAACTTATTTATTTTCTGCGCTTGCTCTAAATAACAAAGTGCTTTGAGTTCCAAGTGCGCTTCTGTAAGAATGACTTGGTGAAGATTGAATGAGGCTAATTTCACTTTATATTAAAAATTTGAAGTTAAAACGTAACACGAGCATCTGTTGTGGCTCAGAAAATTACTTGAAAGGAATTCATTTATTAAGCTTGTATGAAACAGTATATTTTATAAAAATGTTTTGCAACAGGGCTTGTCCGTGAAGAGTTTTAAGATATTTTTCCTAAATAATAATGAGCATTATAATCCTTTATGCAAGTTCAATTTAATAAACCTTCAATGAAACCCTAAGCACTAGACGTTATGCAAGTCTAATAAAAATATTAATGAAATTGCTTTATAACCAGTGACGTTTGATATGTATTTTTTTCTGAGTTAAGGGTCAAACTAGCTAGCTTGTAATTAAAATTCAGAGCTTACTTACGTTGTAATACAGAACATAAACTTTGCATCAAAGAGGTTGACACCGAATATTTATTACCACTACTATCAAATGCTTTACGGAATACCAATAAAACGCAAAAGGCCAAAAAATGTTTTGCCTATTAAGATATGAAGTGTATAACAAAACATAACAATACGACCAATGTTTTTAATTCCGTTATTCTTAAATGCTGACGAGACCTTTCGTTCAATTTCAGAGCTGTTCGTGGCAAATGGGCAACTTCACTTTTAATATCAATAATTAAAATGCATGTAACAGTGTTTAGCTAAAAGTGTTGAGCGAAAAGCTTATTCGGCAGCGGTCTAAAGCAATATTTATATAATTTACTATTAAACTTTTTACTTATTAGTAACCCTTATTGGACTATGTGAAAAGGGAGCTTTACAAAAAAATTCATTTATATTGTGATTTTTCATCCAACTGTTTAATGAGTTAGGCATTCTTAAGGTGGTTACGTTACCTGGTTTAAGTCCCTTTTTTCCAGCTATTTAATTACCTATGATTATTACTCGTTATTTATTTTTAGTTTTGATACATGTAAGTAGCTTTGATAAGGAGTTAATATTAACAATACCTGTAAAGATGTCACTTCTCAACACAAATGTGATAAAACTTTCATTAAACTACTATTTCAAGGCAGTATACGACTTTACCTAGCCTAAATGATACCCGATACCATCCAATTCTATAACATAGAAATTAATAGCTTATACGCCCCATTTTGCTGAATAGTGATATCAGTAAGCTAAGTTTTTACAGTGTTTTACTGAAATTCTTGAAATCTATCATATACCAATTATTGAATTTGGACACCTATCACCACATATAGGAGTTGGGTACGTTATATTAAAACGACTTTGAAGCCTTACCACGTCATTACAGTCTATGCTGCCACATCTGATTATGGTCTGTCTGACGTTTGTGCATCTTGACAGCGTATTTTCTATTGCAAAAGGCTCTGTTTTAAGGCTGTCACGTCTAAAGTACGCCATCGTCCTCGAATACATTCCATAACTCATCTAGTATACGAGGACACCGGTTTCACTGATCCTGTTTCAACAATCTGACTACACAGAAATCCATAGGGACTGCGTTCGGCAAATTGACCGATATGTCTTAGTATGGAATAGCATGAATACTCATTTCATTCTCCAGCTGCTTGAGGTATTTGACAACTGAACGAGAAATATGAATGGATGCCTTATTTTGGTGAACTCGTATTTTGTTGGCCTCGTTTCCAGACATAAATTCTTCTTGACTGTGTTGCATGCTGTTGCCTGGGGCATGTGGACGGCTTTTGCCACTTTCCTTCTGTTTGCGGATTTTCACATGTTACAAAACAGTGAGTGGACTTTGTTTACCATAGCTGGGGTATGAATTGTTGGAGGTCCCTTTATGAATTGTCCTGGTGGCTCAGATTGAAAAATATTCCTTTGTTTCTCAATGTCAGTAAGTACGAGGGATATCCTCTTCTTTAAAGTTCTAAATTCCCGATATGGACACGTATAATCTGAGTGTATGAATGCTTTGAGTTGGAAAGAGATGTTATATACTCTTCCCAAAATCTAATTTTCTGTGGCATCACACTACCTACGCAACGCCACGAGTTTCTATCGGTTGCGGTTGTCTGGTAATTCGTTGATTTGCATATTCAAAATCTTTTTAGTATAATCCATTCAACTTTCTGTATAATTATTCAGATTACTTATGTATATATATATATATTATATATGTGCAAATATAAAGTTTACTTGATAATTTTAATATTTGTTGTATATATTCCACAGTCACTAATAAAACTTTTTCGTACGCACGGATAACTCAGAAATTATCTTTGAAATTTTGACGGCGTTTTTCTTTTAAATCTTGTCTAAATATGCAAAAAGTATAGTAGATTTTGCATAAGCATATATTTTATGTTACATATACCCACACAAATATGTACGTATATACACAAGTAGATTTTGCCTTAGCATATATTTTATGTTAAACATAAACATACACAAATATGTACATAAGATGCGATATAGAAAGCGTTTGACCTCAAATATTCTACACTTCCAAATATTTCTTCCAAATTCGGTCTTACTTTTAAACCAAAGCTTCTGTTTAATTTTTACTATTCTAGATTACTGTTATTATTTGGTAGCTTTTTCACACGCACACACACACACATACACATATAGATACATACAGTGTGTGTGTATCTATATGAGTATGTGTGTGTGTATGTATCTATATGTGTATGTGTGTGTCTATCTATATGTGTATGTGTGTGTATGTATGTATCTATATGTTTATGTGTGTGTATGTATCTATATGTGTATGTGTGTATGTATCTATATGTGTATGTGTGTATGTATCTATATGTGTATGTGTGTATGTATCTATATGTGTATGTGTGTGTGTAGTGTATGTATCTATATGTGTATGTGTGTATGTATCTATATGTGTGTATGTGTGTATGTATCTATATGTGTATGTGTGTGTGTGTGTATCTATATGTGTATGTGTGTGTGTATGTATCTATATGTGTATGTGTGTGTCTATCTAACACGATGCACATCTCCATTTTCCATGAGTGATCTATTATTTACGCATTTCAGTCACTATTGTTGAAATTGTTGTACAGCTTACGATATTTTAGTCGTATACTAAAATTA
>NW_013666678.1:166820-168107 GCF_000517525.1 Limulus polyphemus
ATTTAAATCGACAAAAACCTGTCTAAATATCGAACGTTATTATTTCAAGTTATTTTGACATTTTTCGTTGTTTCCTTTGGGACTAAATGAAACTTTAAAAGTGAAATTTCAGATATCAAACAGGATGTAGAAGGTTAGATTTTAAGCCTACTTTGTTAGAATATTTATATTCAGATATTTCTAATCAACAACTGATTTTATCCATCGTTTTTGCTTATCAATCAGTGCTAATGCAAAAGATTAATATACATAAATGTCACAGTAAGTGTTTGACCCAAAATATTCTACGCTGTATTTTATTGATGACAATTATAGTAATAATTTCTGTTTGTGAAAAAAACAGTAGCAAAAGGAAATAGTGACGGTTGAGTTATAATCCTTTATTGGATATTTTCTTTTCTTATAAATAATTTATCTGATCCTCAAATGGCGACCCGACCAAACGTAAAATCATCTATGAAGCCAAACAAGGATTGGAGGAGGGTGATCGAAAAGGGCGCGAGGGTAAGAAATGAGGATCCACGTATACACCAGTGTGAGGTTAATTGTATGAAACTTGCCCTTCAATGTTCGTCGCTCAGCATATTCAAATACAATTGTTTTTATACTTCTAGGGAAAACACAGTTTGGTATGATCAGAGCAACCGTTTATTTTATTGTATATTTAACATTTGCTTATTTTGATTACGTGCACAAATATCACGAAAATCTAACGTAAAATTGATAACGTCATGCATTATATGTTGTGACAACTTTGTGGCACTGTTAGACGTTAATGGTGAATATATATATATATAACTCAATGGATTTTACTAATGCACAACTATTTAGCAACGTTGAAGAAACGTCATGTGTTAGCCGGGTTTTGATGATTTTATCCATCTAGTAAATCAATGCTTGTATTAGCTGGGTAGTGATGATTTTATCCATCTAGTAAACCAATGCTTGTATTAGCTGGGTATTGATGATTTTATCCATCTAGTAAATCAATGCTTGAATTAGCTGGGAATTGATGATTTTACCCATCTAGCAAATCAATGCTTGTATTAGCTTGGTATTGATAATTTTATTCATCTAGTAAATCAATGCTTGTATTAGCTGGGTATTGATGATTTTACCCATCTAGTAAACCAATGTTTGTATTAGCTGGGTATTGATGATTTACCCATCTAGTAAATCAATGCTTGTATTAGCTGGGTATTGATGATTTTACCCATCTAGTAAATCAATGCTTGTATTAGCTGGGTATTGATGATTTTACCCATCTAGTAAACCAATGCTTGTATT
>NW_013666678.1:168223-171805 GCF_000517525.1 Limulus polyphemus
TTTCTAAAAGTTTTTAGTTAATACAAAACCAGCTTCCTATGTTCACAAACTATCCTCGCGTGTAATTATTGCATAGCTAATTTCTCTCTTTTAAAGAAATATGCATGAATAAAAAATACAGAATTATCGCATCTTAAGAAAATTTATATTCATTCCAGGATCACAGACTTTTTTTACTGACTTAATGGAAATTTCCAGTTCATCAAATAATTTATCTACCTATCAAAGTTTACAGCGATATTTTCATTAAATATCACTCTCAGTGTGCGTTATTCGTGACGGCATTTTATGATTTTTAAAGATGTGTGTTTGTTTTATTGTGTGTGGTTACAGGTCTTCTGTCTATGTCAGAATAGTATGGCTGTGAATATGTGTTGCACAATGTACTGAAACGTAAAGTAGTATATATACATATTATAATCTGAAACGTAATTAGATCAATATATTACAGTCTAACTTTCGATCCTTCTATTTCGATTTTAAGCGTTTCTTTTTGACGCCATCTAATTTCCATACACTAAATATTGCTCAAAGTTGTAAAACATAACACACAGAAAAACATATTTTTGTTGTGTTTTTTTCAGACAAGTGCTATAAGGAATACAAACACTTCTTTACAACTTATCCTGGCCCGGAATGACCAGGTGGTTAGGGCGCTCGACTCGCAATCTGAGGGTCACGGGTTCGAATCCCCGTCACACCAAACATGTTCGCCCTTTCAGCCGTGGGGGGGTTATAATGTGACGATCAATCCCACTATTCGTTGGTAAAAGAGTAGCCCAAGAGTTGGCGGTGGGTGGTGATGGCTAGCTGCCTTCCCTCTAGTCTTACACTGCTAAATTAGGAATTGCTAGCGCAGATATCCCTCGTGTAGCTTTGCGCGAAATTCAAAACAAAACAAACAAACAACTTATCCATTATTTTATCCATCTAGTAAATCAATGCTTGAATTAGATTGGTATTGGTGATTTTATCCATCTAGCAAATCAATGCTAATTTTGTGGCTTGCTTTCTTAACTTTTGAATAATATTTAAACAAAAGTACTACAAAATCGTTGTTATTTTAGGCATTTCGCATATAGGTTAATTCAACTTTCTGTCCTTAAACTAAGTGTATACTTATTATGCTTGTTGGTAATGTACATTTTTAAATTTTAACATATGTTATCTCCATAAACTTGAGTTGTAACAGTTAATAACAAATATATTCGAAACTGATCTCATCTGATTAGACTCTTGGTATTTTCTCTGTACAGCTAAGAAATATCACGTTAACACAGCAGGCTCTTTGACAACGAAGAAAGTAAGAAAAGAAAAACCCATTATCGTGAATTAAATAAGTGGCTTAAAACAGGGCTTCAACTTCGCATTTTACTTTGTGCTAGCTCAGTGTTACTGAAAAGCGGCATTCTCTAAAATCAGCTTAAGTGAATTTAGTCGGCTAAACTAAGATAGAGATAATGCGTTTTTTTTTTCATTAAAAGTTTTTGAAAACAACTGTAAAGTTTGTAAACAGTAATATACTGTTACGAGTTTGTTCGTATATTCTGATTTAAGACAAATCTGCTATGACTATCTGCCGCAGTCTCTAATTTTCAACTGTTGACCAGTGGCAAGGAAACCGGATGGATGTATCCACCGCCATTTCTTGGCTATTCTTTTACCAACTAGGACTGTAACATTATAACTGAAGCATAACTGAAAATGAGAGCATGTTTGGAGCCGCCTTTTGATCCTACAACTCACAGATTGCGACTCGAGCACCATGAACACCAACTAATAACACCAGATTCTGTCTGTCTGTTAGGAATTTCGAGAAATTAGGTAGTGTAGTACGTCTTTCTATTCTCAAGGCTTTTTAGTATACTAAGATATCTTGCATTAATAAAATACTTTAAAACACTATACTGTCATCAAAATTACTCTAAATTATTCAATCCACAAATACCAACTGAATATACGCTTTTCCAACTCCTTGTTTATTTTATTTTTTTCATTTAATCAAAATGGGACATTAGTCGAAATAATGTGTTAAATTAGCATAGAGTCAATAACTTTGTGATCAGTCAGTACTATATCAACATCCTTGTATATATTTAATACTCAGTCAAAGTTTGTGTATTTAATTGGCATTCAATCAAAGACTCCAAATGTTAGTTAACGTTTCATTGTTTTGTCAATATTTAGTGAAAGATTAATTTTTTTCAGTTAATATCCAAAGAAACTCCTTCTACTCAGTCAATATCCAGTAGCTGTTTCTGGGTTCTGGCTTTTTTGTGTTCATTTATTACTTCTCGATTTCTTTGTTTTAACTCAATATTCAACCAACATCTCCATGTTTGATTCCCATGACTTTTCCCTAAACAATTTCCTACTGTAAGTTAATCAATGTCTCGCGAAAAAAAATCACAAATTAAAAAGTCTTGCGAATATCTAGGCTGCATATTTTCTTATATTTTTACAGTTACAATAATGACTTTTATCCCTTTAAATAATATATATATATATTTTTACAAGCAGGGAAACACACAGACTTAGCCATACAGATCTGAGAATAGTAGTTGCTTCTGTTATTCTTTGACAAGTCAGGTGTACGATTACGTTAGGCTCCTGGTCGGCTATATGATTACATTCCGTTCTTTGTTGTGTTTCTTGCTACTGTGTTTTTGTTGGGCACAATCTTAAATTCAGTAAAACTGAGTCATGCAGGAATGGTGGTTGATTGAAATATTTTCTGCATTTCACTGGTCAATTTTAATACTAGTTAAAGCAAAAAAGGAAAACTCTGTAGGAACAAACATAAGTAATCTTTCAAAGTAAACTTTTTTTAAATAACGATAGCGAACTACAAATGCAGAACAAATGGTATTATTTAGCAAGCTTTACGAAGAACAATAACCAGAGAAAATATTCACATTTCTAATTCTGTTTCTTGTAAACTAATTTATTTTAGTGTTTAGACACATTCTCACCATAGTTATAAATGATCAATGTGTTATCGATCTAATTACTTGAAACTAGTTATTTTTATTTTCTTATTTTTAGCATGAAATATAATGAAGAGAACGATTATCTCACAGAAATTACGAGAAAGTAATACATACACACAAATTTATAGGAACTGTCAGGCATTTAGATCTTAAGTAGGCAGTTCATAACGAAATCGTTGATATGAATTTAGCTTATAATCCTTTACCTTAAGAAATACCCGCTTGGGCGATTAAGGGCATCTGAAGACTAACAAGTAAAACCTATTAAATAATAACCACAATTCATTAAAGATTAAAACAACTAAAAGAAAGCTCCATATCCACGTAGTCTATTCTAATATGTTCCAATGCTTGTATTAGCTGGGTATTGATGAATTTACTAGATGGATAAAATCAACAATACCCAGCTAATACAAGCATTGATTTACTAGATGGATAAAATCATCAATACCAAGCTAATACAAGCATTGATTTACTAGATGGATAAAATCATCAATACCCAGCTAATACAAGCATTGATTTACTAGATGGATAAAATCAACAATACCCAGCTGATACAAGCACTGATTTACTAGATGGATAAAATCATCAA
>NW_013666678.1:172702-176647 GCF_000517525.1 Limulus polyphemus
GCTCGGACAAAATTGGTTCTTCGACATATATTGGAGACCCTTGTAGCACAAACACACACACACAACACAAAACATTATAAACTGGAGACCCTTGTTGCACAAACACACACACACACAACACAAAACATTATAAACTAAGCGAAAATCTCTATCTTGAAGTTTAAGACGTAATGTGATAAAATTTGTCATAAGTTAAATTAATCAAAAATCATAAAAAACACAGTTTCATGTATCTTGGGTTCAGTAACTCTAGCAAAATACAACTAATGAATTTCCTTTCTATGATGAATTGTTTTTAATCGTCTATCAGAAAATATCAATACTATGTAAATTATCAATACTTTTAAATAACTTTATCCATTTAATCATTTGTTTTAAACTACATTTCATTATTCTTTAACAGAAAATCTTTGGAGTTTTTGATAATAAGCATCAGTGGTCGTGAATGGTTTAATTTGTTTTAATGATATAATTGTTTGTTTTTTCTATTTCTTTAAATAAGTTTGTCCTAGTCAATTCTGATTGGATACTGGATTAATTTATTTTGCCAAAATTCTAAAAAAAAATAATATTCAGAAAATAATTCTTACTTTATAAATGTACTTTTAAATATTCATATGCTGAGCGAGAGGTGAAGAATGTAACACACTGATTTAGCATTGTTTTACTGATAACGTATGTTATATTTGGGCTTTGATAAGAAACTCGATGATATTACATTACTTCACTCGTTTTCGCATGGTGTTATGTTTTAAAACATCTTTTTAACGTTTTAGTAGCATAGCTTACAATATATAATCTTGAAAACATATTAAAATATGTCAAAGAGCAATTCCTGATCAAAACAATTAGATTAAAATTTTAATAACTTTAAAATTTAGTTAGTTAATGATATGAGCTATAACGATTTAACTACCTGTCTAAGAGTTTTATATTTTATTATGCATACTTATCTATTTTGATCTTGATAATGACAGACTTTCTGTTTAAAGAAAATTTTCGATAATTATACTTAACTTACATTCGATACCCAATGGCTAGAACACCGTTCGGTCCTTTGGACTTGCCTGTAGCAACTATAGGGGCTCTGATGTAGAATTTAATGACACACGAATGCTTTGCTTTCAAGTCCAAATAAACACAGTTCTTACTTAATGGTTAATTGCGAATTTATATATCGATATTTTGTGGGTTTTTTCCAAGCGCTAGGTATGTATATTATTATTATTATTTAGTATTTTTTATTTGTAGCTAGAGAAGGGAGGTAATACACTATAAAACTCCAAGTAGTAGCCAAAAACAAAACCAATACTTTTAAACATACAAAATAGAAACAACAATCTCAAATACTTTCTGTGGTTTTCAACACAAAGTTAAAAACAGACATTTACTTAAATACTCATTACATAAAAAGGGGTGCTTTAATCAAAATGCTATCACACCTTTACCACCTGAACTTCAAGTACCTTCATTGCTTAAATACATTTTTGAGCATCAGTTGAAACCTCACTGTTTTATAAGTTTCTAGCACAGTACCCAGCGTTTCTGTACCTAACTAAGTATTTTGATTGAAATCAATAAAAATAACAATGTGCGAAAAAAATTTGCTAAAACTATTTTAATCAAAGCAAAACCGGCCACATTGCTCCAGTTTTTTTTGCATGTGCTCTGCATGCCATTTCAAGTTTCCAAAGCAAAATTCCCTATCTTTTGATGTCCAGGTGTCTGCTGTGTGGTCAGATGTATTTGCAGCGTATTCTGACTTTATTATATTTCCATTTGATGAAGAATTGATTTATTCGCTTCTCGTTGCAACACAACGTAAATGAAAATTTGCCGATACCAAACGTTTTTGTAAAGTCATCGTATAGGCAATTCTTGCGAGTACACGCAAGCAAAGCAAAAGTTATGGCTGAAGCAAGCCTATCTAGCTGAAGGAGTGTATGCACATATTCCAGAGAAAGAACCATCATTTTTCAATTAAGGGGAGATAGAGAGTAGGCATTAATGTGCATAAGAAAGAGAGAGAGAGGGAAAGAACAAAGAGATAATGAACAGAGAAGCACGAGGTTTTTAAATGGTTTTAACACACAGTTGATCATGGATGGAATGATTGCGAGAAGTCCTCACACAGAGAAGAAACGTAAATAATGGTCCTCTTGATCATACATTACCAGAAAAATCCGGCCTTTTCGAATTGAGACCATTTAATCGTCCTATTTGCCAAAAATTGCTATATTGGTCATTTTGGCCACAATTTGCAACCTCAAAATGGCTTCTGAAGCCGCGGCCACATAGCCCATGTTACTTTACTTCCCGCATAGAGTTGTATCTGTATCGTGAATTTGGAGTTTCTGGCTTTAAAGATGTGACCGTGCATAAGGAACAGATCCACAGAGAGAGAGAGAGAGAGATTCGCGCTTATGTATCTATACCAAACAAAAGTATCTCAATATTAAATTATTTGTTTCAAAAACTTTAAGCACCGTGTACTGTACTGAAGGTGACTTTAAACATAAAACTTCGTTCAATTCCAAATATTCAAACAGGTTACTTATTCAAGCCGTTGTACAGTGAAACAAAGGAAATTCATTCCTAAGTACATGTAAAATCGTTTAATTTGTCACTTAATTCGTTGTTGCCAATCAGAACAAGCAAAGTAATTACGGAGCTTCAGAAATCCGTGTACCTAACTAAGGTAAATCAGTGTCGTGCACACATGGGTTTCACGAGGCGAAACTGATACATATCGGAAATTAAGTAACTTTTTATTTCTTCATTTCTACGTTAACCTTGCATAGAGAATAAAAAAAGACAACTGTGTTTGTAAGTGGTTTTTCACACATAGTTAAACCTATAGTTTGTTCTCAGAGTTTCTAAATATAATAGTTGACTTTTTAAGGTATATCACAGAATAAAACAAGGAAATGTAAAATGTGAACATTGTTCTGAACGTGCACTATAGTAATGCGAATATTAGAAATAAATAAGGCATTTGAATGGTAAAAATCATATGTATGCAGTTTTAAAACTTCTTTCCAATGTTTTATAAATTCTCGGGAAAATCGAAATACCTTAATAATTACAATACAATTATAAATAGAATCTAGAATATAGACAACATCGTATGGATTGATAATGTTTATCACTATTCACGGACTGTTATAACATTCACCTTCATAAACGTTCCAACAATGACACATGAAATCTTATTAATAAATTTATCTTCTTGTACTGAAAAAGTAAACAGAGATGATTTATATCTGTCGTTACTAACCTTCCTGTCAGACAAAGCAGCCAGTGAAAGGGATTCTTTGGTTAGAAATTTTGGGTTCAGCTCCTTCTTATGATACATATACAGAGTTATATGGATGGATTATCGCAAATCTGTTCTGTATGACTGTACTTGAAGCTGGACTGGAAGAAGTTTAATACAGGAGAATCAGTTCACCGTGTCTTGTTGAGTGTAGCTTGCTGATTCGACTCACTCACGAAATGACGTTGCGTACCATTTCGTAGCTTGATTGGTTCTCTGTCTTTTTACGACAACTACGCAATATATGAGGTTGGAAGGTGCATACAAAACTAGTGTTCGTATTTTTATTAGTACAATTATTTAAAATTGTTCAGAGTCTGAAAACAATTAAGTCTGGTATTGCTTACTTATCTTTGATATTTATTCGTCCTGCTATAATTGTATATTTATCTAACTATTTACACCTTTTAAGGTGTTACGTTAATTGTTAAACTCTCATTTCTTCTGCGTTTAAATAGACCCTTCTTCGTTTCCGTAAAAATGTCTGCCATCACATGGATGTAGATAAGAAAATATAAACCCACCGGGCCCGGCATGGCCAGGTGGTTAGAGCTTTCGACTTGCAATCTGAGAATCGCGGGCTCGAATCCCCGTCCCACCAAACATGCTCGCTTTTCAGCCGTGGGGGC
>NW_013666678.1:177094-181461 GCF_000517525.1 Limulus polyphemus
CGCGAAATTCAAAACAAACAAACAAAACATAAACCTACCAGCCTGTTCCAGCTGTCAAAAACCCTAACGTACATATTTCAGAACCTAGTAGTATTTACGCATGACACATACATATATAAAAACTCTCCTCAGGAAGTCTAGATCAGACTTTTTTTAGCTGCTTTTTGTTTCTTAGCTAGAAATCTTTACACCTTGACATCAAACTGTTTGTTTAAAAGTGATCCATGCAGTATTTGGGTTTTCTAATTTATTTGTATCACCAAGCATTGTATAAAAATAGAAATAAATATAGAGTATACATAATCTTAAAACTTAGGCAACATCGTTGTTTAGATCGAACTTGGTTTAGAAAATTAATATATTTATATGTAAGTACATGTTTCTTCATACTTACATCTATCAAACTAAGGCACGAAAGCAACGTTATGAAGCATGATTTAGAATATCATTTTTGATTAAAAAAAAGATCTGACATGTTTTAATAACCTCTGGTTGACTTTTTTAGAGGTATTTACCTTAAGACTTACTCAGACTTTAATTCTTCTCCAGCCCCTGGCTGCCTTCTTTAGAGGTATTTATCCTCAGTCATATTCAGACTCTTAATTTATCTCCAATCCCTGATTGCCTTCTTTAGAGGTATTTACCTTCAGACTTACTCAGACTTTAATTCCTCTCCAACCCCTGGCTGCCTTCTTTAGAGGTATTTACCTTCAGACTCTTAATTAATCTTCAACCTTTGGCTGCCTTCTTCAGAGGTATTTACTTTCTGACTTGCTTAGACTCTTCACAAGTTAAATACCTCTGGAGAAAGCAACCAGGGGCTGCCAAAACATATTAGGTCGTAGTTAAAAAACAGTGTTTTAATTCGTGTCTCATAATGTTGTTTTTCTGTGATAGTTTGAAATTTATTTTTACTTTGTTCGGAAGATTTCAGAACCCCTCAATAAATATTGTTTTGCAATAGATTACGGATAGATATGTGTCAATATATGTATTGGATTTTAGAAATATCGTATCTTTTAACACATGAATACATAAAGTTATGTAATGTCCAACAAACGTGATGTCTTTTAGATAAAAATCAGTACCAGTTGAATTAAATACATATATAACAACCATAATTGCTACAAACTCACTTACAGCCATACAGACTCTATAATTAAAACCCTGTTTTCTAAATGGGCTGAAAACGCTTGAATAAGGTTAAAAATACGAGTAATGTATATGGATTTCGAAAGAAAATAAAATAGTACAATTTCCATTACGCCCAGCGAGATGTAGTTAATCAAATGACATGTTCATATTCATATTTGAAATTGTAACTGGCTTTTAATTTTAGATACGTATTTTCTAAACCAGTAAATATATGATAATATACGTGAAAATTGTTCACATTTGTTTCGATTAATTTATCTACAGAGTAATTTATTGATATAGTAAAAGAAATACGCCTTGGAAAGAAGTATCAAACAGTTATTTATTGTCAATGTGTTTCAGTTTCAAGGCGTTATAATACCCAGTTGTTACCTCCACCGTGTATTAACATTAAACCTTAGATGGAACGTCTGACTGAAGGCATGCTATCGTTCATATAATCTTCAAAGCTTACTAGCATCCGATGTCAGATTTACAGTATAATAGTTATGCTCAAAGTTAGTTTTAAGACAAAATACTATTCAAATTAGGTTTAAGGGCATAGGAACATTCAAATTCAGGCTCAAAACAAAAAGATATAACGTGATTCAAGAATTGTCTCTCGCATAAAAGCGTAATGGAATTAATTATTTCATAAAAAAAAAGGCTCCAGTGATTCAGCGGCAAGTTTAAAGGAATATAACTCTAAAAACCGGGTTTAGGTACCCGTGGTGCGTACAGCACTGATATCTCATTGTATAGCTTTCTGCTTATTATTCAACAAACAAACACACTTAACATGAGGGTAATAGCATTAAGTGTTTATTTGTTTCTCAGTTAAAGTTATGAATAAATTAGTATCAGTTTCTTAAAAACAAAAACAAAACGTATACTTTCATTCAGTGCTACTTTCGTCATAATGGCAAAGTGGGGTTCCCAAACAACATCACAGTTAACACAAGATCTTTCCCGCTTTGAAATTTTGGAAGCTGCTGTATCCAGATACGCAACTTATATGATGATAACGTACACCATTCGAGACTTACGAACAGTCAAAGAGACACGAACTGTGGGAGTGGTCGCACCACCTTACCAGCAACGGTAACAAGGTTTATTTCAGGTTGTAGATCCTCTTTTTAACCTTCTGATAGGTCGGTAGGCTACTACTGCTATCAGTACTGTCCTTGTTAGCATCAAACCTATTTTTGAGTGCTGCCACAGTATCTTTGGGATTGATAGATGGATTTGCCTCAACAAGGGCTTTAAAAAGTCCATTATTATCACACACCGCGGCTGAACAGTTTGCAAGTCGAACACCTGAGAACTTTGCACATGCAAGTAATCGAGGGAATAATGATGACATGCCGAGGAATAGCAAAGTTCCAGTCACGGTCAGCGGAGTTTGGAGCAGTCTCCTGAAGATTTACTCAACTCTCGTCTAAAGAACAGATGAAACGACGGGCGAAAATGAAGAAGACTCATCTTACGGACTCATCAGTTATACAAAAAAAAAGATAATAATACTGTCATTAAGTATAGGGTTCCTGCTGATTGTGTAGCCAGTTATAACTCGGTCACTTGCTGTCCGATTTGGATACTGTAAATTGTAACCATCATATCGTATTGTGCGCTACAGTCTTTTCAACTTTCAACAAAATCGGGTAAATCTTTATATTTTTATATCGGATTCCTTTCACCGAGGCGATTCTAGCGGAGAGAGAGGTCCTGTTTAAAAAATATATTTAATGGAACTTAATAATCATTTCAACAAGAAATGTTCTGTACAATTCAGGGTTTTTATTAAGAAGTTTTAATACGTTTTATTGTGCTTCTTAAATAGAAGTAATAAGGTTCAACTTTTTTCTGTCCAATCATAATAAATGTTTCTTTCTTATGTAAAAGTGTAATGAGGTTAAAAGTTGAGTTTTTAAATAGATGGGAAACGCAATTATGTATATGTTTCTTACATAAACATGTAATGACATAATGTACTGATTTCTTAGATATACATGTAATGACATAATGTACTGATTTCTTAGATATACATGTAATGAGATACTGTGCTGATTTCCTACGTAAACGTATAACGAGATGTTATGTTGGTTTCTTACATAAATGTTTAAATGATAAAATTTTAGTAATTTACATAATGTGATTAGACGTAAGTTGCCTATATAAAGGGCCGAGCGTGGCCCAATGGCTAGCGTGTCGGGCTAAAGATTTCAGGGTCTTTGTTCGTGTCTGTTTATTGTAAAAGAAAAAAACCTGCTCTCTACACTTTAGCTCAATGGGTGTGTTATAAAGGTGACAGTCAAATCTCACAAAATAAAAAGAGTAGCCCAAAAATTGGTGGTAGGTGGTGCTGATCAAAATTATTAAGGCTTAGCACAAATAGACCTTGTATAGCTTTGCGCGAATTTCCGGAACCATATTAGCTTTAAAGAATTAAACAGAGCGTGACGGAAGTAGATGAGAATTTGAATAATATCATATTACGAGAAGTAAAACCAGTTCCAGGGGAAACAATCCAATAACATTTAATGATGGAGAAATTACAACTTTTTGATGCTCTAATTAATTTCTGTTTAGAGACAGAGATATAAAAAATCAACAACAAATCAGGAAATAACATGTATAAAATACAACGCATATATTTTAACGTTTCAGTTTTTAAAGCTCAATGCAGATCGATGATTTAAAATTTGTTAACGACGTGACAGTTCAATAAGCAGTTATGTACAAGCAAGGAATTTTAAGTGTGTTTATTTGGCTTCGTGTCTTTCGTGGTACAAATTTTGGATGGATAATGGTGTAATGTCATCATCATTTTATTTGTAGAAATTATGAAAGCTTAAATACTTTTTCTAAGCGTATCTTTGAACTTTGCGAAACATTGATGTTTCGAAGCATCTTAAAATAGCGCTTATGTGTATTTTGTACTACATAATAGTTTAACCAGCCTATAATGATTTCCTACAAGAATAAAAGTTCTAGAGAAACGCATAGTAATACTTGAATGTCTCCACCTGCTAGAAATGAGAAAGATGGCAAAACGCATAGTAATACTTGAATGTCTCGAACCTGTTACAAATGAGAAAGATGGCAAAACGCATAGTAATACTTGAATGTCTCGAACCTGTTACAAATGAGAAAGATGGCAAAACGCATAGTAATACTTGAATGTCTCCACCTGCTACAAATGAGAAAGATGGCAAAACGCATAGTAATACTTG
>NW_013666678.1:181952-191211 GCF_000517525.1 Limulus polyphemus
AACTGTTTCTACCTGGAAAATTAAACTCTGTTCACTTTACACCTACTAATTTCAGATTGTGTTCCTATGGCATTTGTGTTCATAAGGCTACGTTATGCTTACTTTACACCTACTAATTTCAGATTGTGTTCCTATGGCATTTGTGTTCATAAGGCTACGTTATGCTATCTTTACATTCACTAATTTTGTTACCTATGTTGTTTCTTTCTGGGAGACTTTTCAGTGGTTTGTTCTTCATTAAACATAATATGAGCTTACTGTATTACAATTATTTTAATAAATACACTTACACTCCTGCATTTACTGAATTTAGTTTACAAATGAATCGACTGTAGTGAGTAAATAATTATCTTTTCAACTTCCGTTACAATACTCATCAATTTGACCATGTTTTCTACGTTCAGAAATAATAAAGATAACCAGAAACTTTAAGCTGTTTTATAATTCATTAACATAAAATACGTCTTTACGTAAATTGAGGCTGCTTAAAAGTATTTTGAAATACCAATTTACAGAGTTGTACGCAAGAGAGACCAGAAAATTTAAATGTGCTACAACAAAGTCATTCATGACACTAATGTGAAGTGGTCAAACCGTCCCAGTAAACATTACTTTCGCGTGAAACAACGCATGCAACTACTAGTGTCTGTTTTGTTTTACGGCAAGTAAAAATGTAAAAGAAACTTATTTTGCATGAGAAAAAAATGTAACATGTGAGTTACTCTAGCTAACAAATACTTTCCGAATAAAACATCTGAAATGTCGTTCACCGTTTGTATATATATATATATGTATGCGTTTGTTATGATCGTGTTTTTACTACTTGTCTTGTCTATGTTGTTTTCACACACTAATTGGTGGCTGGGTATAATGCCCAGTTTGTTTAAAAGTGTTAAATTTTATGAAAAATTAGTAAAGAAGCTCAACTTCTCTTTTTCCGATTCAATAAGTTACACCAAAATTATGTTTAATCTGTTTTATTTTGTATTTGCTTCAATGAAACGAAACTTGACACAGCGGCATGTCTGCAGACTTACACAGCTAGAAACCAGGTTTCGATATTCGATACCCGTGGTGGACAGAACACAGAGAGCCTATTGTGTAGCTTTATGCTTAACTACAAACAAAGCTGGTAGGATTGCGTTAAATATTCAGTATGAATGTTTTCTTCCCCACTTATATATTTTTATCTGTTTTTCTAGTAGAAACATAGGGCAACATTTTGAAAACATTTTATGAGCCTTCAAAGTCTGTAAGGATTTCCGAGTTTATTCTATTCGTGTACTCTGTATTCGTTTTAACAAATGTTTACTTTCTAGTCTTTCGTAGAAAAGTATTATCATTGACTACACATTTTTGGTTTTGTATTTTCTAAATATAACACTAGAAACACAGTGACATGATTTGCAATGACACTTTACAAGAAACGCTTTAAGATTAAATATATATAAATATGCTTGGGTATAAACGTATATTTGGAGGGAGAATCACAAAAAATATGACTTTTGCAAATTGTATGGTCGTATAAAAACATATGGAAAACCCAAAGGAAGCGTTGTAAGACGACCTTAAAGCTGTATGTTTGCAATAGTGTCGATTTTCACACAGTTATTCAACTGGAGGTGCTGACAATTAACATGGCTATATCGTATGTTAACATGATTCCTGTAGCATTAAGAGTAATTTTAGTACAGAGCGAAATTTCAGAATTCATAATTTAGAATAGCTCACACAAGATGGTGTGATATCATTATTCCTTGCATTGTAAGAACATTCTACTTTCAATTAAATGAGGGTACATTGTTCAAACAAAAATTCCACACTTCCTTAGTTTTATTTCAGTGGCTTTTTCATATCTATTTATTGCCACACTTTCGTACAATTAACGATGCTACATAGCTTGAGATATTGTTGCATTTATTAAATAAATTATACATATCTTTACGTGGGGCTAACTTCACTATTTCACCAAAGTTACCAATAGTCAATCTGTAGGACCTAATCTTTCACCAAAGTTTAAAAGTTGCTTGCTCCCTCGTAGGGTTACCAGACGTCCAAGTGAAACTGGGATGGTTCCAGTTTTTAGACTCTTTTTTCCCCCCAGTCAGAAGCAGCCACAGTGATTAAATTGTCCCGGTTTCTCTGCACCTTAACATGAGTTTATGTACGGGTTGTCATTAACATGGTTTCTTTAAATTTTACTTGGAATATCACCATGACAAAACTTATGACACGATACAGTACTCCGTCCTTCTATTTTACGTCATATTTACCTAACTTGTCATTGGGTAACAGCAGGAATTGAGATTTAAAAAAAAGAAGACAGAGAAACACTATTTTTTTCCTTAAGTAGGTTCAAAAAACTTAGGCACGTTTATTATTTATTATTTTTTTATTATATAAGCTTTTAACAAGTTTTATTTGCATATGGCTTTAAAACGTTGTGCAATAAACATCAGATTACTTAGTAACTGTAAAAAGTGTGTTATTGTAATTTGAGCTGTTTCAGTGTAACTCCATACAAAAACAAAAATTCCAAAATTTTCCGTCCGGAAATATGGTAACAGTTCTTGACAAAATTATATAATTTGGCGTTTTAAAAATAACATAGTTAAATTACTTAATACATTATGATACACCGTTAACAATGTCAAAGCTTTCTGATCTATCACGATCTGCCTGGGTATGTAGAAGGACCAAAATTAAATCCTATCGATTTACCGGCCCATTTTTTTCTCACTCATAACTTTGCTCGTCGGTTCTTTAGTTCTTTGTTCTGTTGAGATGATCTATACTTCTCATTATTTACCATTTCTTTTTGTTAAGCTCAATGAAGATGACATTCGTAATGCCACTGTAGCACAGTATAGGCCTAGAATTATATCAAATGTATGTCGGGGCCATCTAATGGAATAGTTTTAAACCTACCCTATTTAGTAAGAAATCAGGTTCAACATTATTTGATACACGTCAATGAAGATGATCGTCTTCAAACCATGCCTTACCTCGTCCGAAACTTTGTTGCTGAAAGTAATGGAGGGCGTATTGAACATTTGGTATGATTTGCATTATATTCATAAGATGAAATAAAAATTACAAGGTCTCGTTACAGCGCCACCTATTGTGTCATAAATGTTTCACTTATGTTTTTAAACAGCTGTGTTAGCTAGCAAAACTGCCAGTTCTGTACTACAGCTATTTGACCATCTGGTCTCACAGCTGGACAGCGGTAAGTCTTTGGATTTACAATGCTAAAATCTGGGGTTCGATTCTCCTCTGTGGACACAGCAGATAGCCCGATGTGGCTTTGCTATAAGAAAACATATACACATACATTGACCATCTGAAGAGAAGTCAACAAAGCCATAAACGCCCTCTTGCTGCATGTATACGAACCTTTCGAAGTATACCTCACTTCTATCAATATGTTGGGAAGATTTTACAGAATAAGTGTTGCTGCTTTAGTTGGTAAGGTGCATTTTAAATCACATTTTTTGCACCAGCAAGTCACCCTCATGAACATTACTGTTGCACTGTAGCCTCATGAAGTATAACAGCTGAGCTAGGTTTCAAGTTTGTTAACTTAGTATACTCAGGTGATCAACCAGAATTAAGCGTTTTTGTTCTCCTTTTTGTGTATTAGTACACTACTTATAAGAAATTCCAAAATATAAGCTGAGTATGCATATTTTATGTTCAACAGTGCGACACGCAGTTGCATCATACAATGCGAATTGTCTCAGTCTTAGCATATTATTATCCATTCTGTTTTTTCTACGAAAGATGAAATAAGTAAAATAATGTTTACGATATTTTTTGTCTCCTTTTGTATGCACATGATGCAACAATTAAAACAAACATACGCGATTTTACTGTAAAGCTTTATCTTCTACAACGTAAAACAACATAATTATGATATTCACTTGGAAGTTATGTTTCTGTAGAATATATTACTTTGTTTTACTAAGAAGGAACGATTTTTGTCTTGTCATTAAAACAGAAATAATGTACTTTAAAGATATCTTCTGTTGAATTAAACGTATACCGTAGGGATAGCCAGTCATAATACATTTTATTGATATTAATCGTTGGATTTCATTGCAAATAATAAATTTATTTACTAATATTCTGACTAACTAAATTTTAAGCATTTATTTCAGCTATCTCACACCGATTTTCAAAGACCGTAATTATAATCTGTCTACGGTAAAGATTAAAGTTATTACGATGTTTCTGTGTCAGTTGTTTTTTAATTATACACAAAGCTACACAAGGGCTATCTGTGCTTTGCCCCCACGGGTATCGAAACCCAGTTTTTAGCATTGTATGTCCGCAGACATACCGCTGTGCCACTGGGGGGCGTTTCTGTGTCATTTCGAGTACTGTTGAAATGACGCATTTGTGGCTTTGCCAGTACTGTTCCATTATAAATTCAAAATATTAAATCTTCAGGAACTGTCAGCCACATTGGAAGGTACGACACTTTTTTTAAACTTAACATACGCCATTGGGCACGAAGTATCTTGGCTCAGACAAAAATGCTTTTAACCAAGCATACCTTTCGGGGATGTTAGTTGTCTGGCTTTATCAAAATATGTCTAATAATATCTTTGTGTTCCAATCTTTTGTCACACCATCTCAAGAATATTCGGTACTCTTCTCCTTCTAAATTCTTTTTTTTTTTTTGTTGCTATGAAAACCATTTTTTGTTGTTAGCTCATAAATAGATTAGGAAGTTACTTTCTAATTGATTAATATTGCTCAAGGCCCAGTTTCACGAAAACCTCTTAATATATTTCTTAAGTTTTTTCCTAAGCCATCACTTAAGACGAAACTTAAGAATCTTCTAAGATATTTCATAAAACTAAATTAGGAATGTCTTGTCTAAGAACGACTTAATAAGTATCTTAAGAACACGACTTATAGGAAATATAAAGATCTTTGAAATGTCCCTCAGTGACTCAATGATAAGTCTGAGTGGTTATAACGATAAAAATAGGGTTTCGATACTCGAAATGGTTAGAACACAAGTAGCCCATTTTATAGCCCCGTGTTTAGTGGAAAAAACCAAAAACAGATTTTAATCAAACCAGATGACTAGATTCTGAAGTGAGTGACTATCAAGTCTCAACAAAAGACACCACACTATGGGGTCTTATAGAGTTGGTGGGTGACCTTCCTCCAGTAACTCACCATTTTACAACCTAAGGGTAAGGACCTAACATTAATCTAATTACAGATATCCTTTTACCACCCCACTCCACCACACACATGTATGTTTAGGATGCTTGAGTCTGGTTAGGCTCACAGTTTGTGGGTGAGAGACTTATGCCAAAAGCACAGGTAGTTGTGATAGAGATAAAGCTGATTGTATACCTGATGATGAATGGCACAAGAAAGAGGATCTAGACCATTTATTAAATGGCTGGACTTAGGAACAGGTGATGCAACACCAGACCCTGTTTATGAATAGCCCAGCCTTCATAACTGTCAAGCACTTGAGTGTAACCAAGTTAAGTCAATCTTTTACCCCGATGGAGAACTACCCTGTCCACTAGGCTAAATTTAAGGCTAGAAAAGGGGGTTCCTGCAATACTTTGCAAACTTACATGGATGATCTGTACCAGTTTCATGGAAAGACCATACTCTGTCACGGCTTGGGCAAATCATAAAGACATCCTTATAGACAAGTTGTTGTATGGTGAGGCCCTGTCTTTTCAATGAATGTCCTTGCCTTGAATACTATGTAGGAATGAAAGCCGTAGCGACATCAAGTAATATGTAAGATATTCCACTAGAAACTAGATACCATGATTAATAATCCAAAAAGCGTTGGAATAGAAGGCCAACCGAAGGACCCGTAGCTAGTGTGCAGCAAGGTGAAGCATGCTCAACACAGATTGAGGAACAGAGCACAGATTAATGTAACCTCTGATTCTTAACCTGTCTCAACTACTTGTCCCCAGAACTCTAAGACAACGAATCCTCCATACTTTGCATAATACAAGGACTGGATGCCATCAAGGTGATACATACCCTTGAGCTAACATGCGATGGTAGTGCCTTCCAGTGGATCAGTTGTAAATATGAAGGCTTATAATGTTAAAATCCGGGTTTCGATACCCATGATGGACACAGCACAGATAGCTCATTGCATAGCTTTGTGCTTAACAATAAATAAACAACTAAAAGAACAG
This sequence comes from Limulus polyphemus, assembly GCF_000517525.1. Lineage (NCBI taxonomy): Eukaryota > Metazoa > Arthropoda > Merostomata > Xiphosura > Limulidae > Limulus > Limulus polyphemus. The sequence goes on from NW_013666678.1 coordinate 188,150, forward strand.
AGAAACAAAAAACATGGGCATAATAGAATAATATATAAAAAAGTCATTATTTTGTGAAACAAATGATACAGTAAAGCCCAAGGATGCAGTATTGAAGTTGAAGCAGGTGCACGATGCATTACAAGATGATGTCCCTAGCGATTTTCAAATAAAAAATATCATTTCTGCAATGAAAAGCAAATATAAGAAGGACAGTATAATGCCCAATATGGTACTGCCATGTATAATCAATATAGATTTCATCATGTCATATTTTCATTAATATTTAGTTGTTTTTTATTTTAGAAGTTGTATCGAATCTTTTTCACTGAGACCTATCGAAATATCCCTGTGTCACCAGTTTCCAGAATGACAACCCTGTTGACCATCCTAGGCTCAATACTAAAAAATTGCTGGGTTGGCTCGTTTGGCAGGTGTTAAAGACGCATGTGTATGTATGTTTATATATCTTATGAAATGTTTCCATCTTATGCTCATGCTGTGGTATGTATTTCAGTTATATAAGAAGTTTTCTTGTGATTTTTGTACTTTGCTTAATTTATTTTTAATACGTTTATGGGATTGGTGATATTTTATATTCTCGATTTTGTGTGTAAAGAGAACTTTTCATTTAATGCCTATTTACTTTTGGTTTTATGTAATCTTTAAGGATTTATTCTGCTTGTGTTTAATGTTGAAGAATATACTTTGTATTTTCGTGTTATAAGCTTTTTAAAGGGTTTGTACCACATTACATTTTCTCGCGAGCCTCCCGATATTTTGCGGTTCCTACCGACTTACCTGATGCGAATTCAATGAACCTTACAAAAATCACACTGCTAAAACTAGACTTTGAAACACATCATCTTATACTTATCCAGATCTTCAATTCAATAACTTTACAGTTTCTTGGTAAATCGTTTAACAATACATTATTTCTAAACTTCCAGGAATAGTTTAATGTTTTATTTCATAGAGCAAATAAGAGGGAAATAAACTTAACATTTACGACTTGTAAATATTAATTACAACAGTAAAAATTTCCTTTTATAATTAAGAGGAATCACGGAATTCATACTTTAGGTTTCAATTTTAAAATTGAAACATTTTATTTTTGTCTCTGGTTAATTGAATTATCTTAACCCCTAACATACCATAAGGCCAGCATTTTTTATATCTCCAAGTACCAAGTGGGCGTACGTGAAACCATTGATATATAACTTCAATAAATCAATCAAATATAAAATTTTAATTATTTTTGTCAGATCTTCTACTTTTTCCTGGTTTCTGGGAATACAGAATGTCTAGTTGTAAAAGGGTTAAACGAATCAGCACATGTATTTTAGAGTACAATTCCATTACAAGCAAAATAGAATAATCTTTAGTGCAGAGGAATGCAATGTTAAGTATGAAACTAAAATTTCACCAGGGTAATTATCCTTCAGTGGTCATCGACGCTGTCTTGGTTTGTAGATTATTTAAGTAGACAAACCGATAGATATTCAAATACACTTTTTAAAATGGTATAGAATACACTTAGAGTAAATCATAATTAGTTACAACTTTTAAGGGATATCAATAGTTTATAGAATAGCAAGAAAGAAGATCAAGTAATTGGATTATTTTGGATTCCTGTGACGTCAAATTTAATCTCTTTAGAATGATCAAACTACAATGAATTTCCGGGTGAGATGTAGAGAATAAGAAAAAGCTCTATTAATATTACAAATGATCTGTCTTGCCCTAAACGATTTTAAATTTACTGAGAAAACTTGTAAAGCAACTCAAAAAATGATTCTTCAATGTGTTTCTTGATTTTTGGATTAAAGGATTTTACATTCACGTGGATTATATGTTGAATGAATTAATATTAACATTATAATGTTTTGTTAGCTAAGAACTATAACAAAATTAATCTGTAATCCACAATAATAACATAAAACTTACTGTTGTTATTTTGAATAAAGGAAAATTAAAACCTAATGTTTTTGTTTATCAATACTGTAAAAACAAATATCAGAACAGTGCTTATTGTTGTAGTTTTTTGTGTTTAAATGTCATAATTATTTTATCTTCTATAACTAAAAGGGTTTTCTGAACTAAAGAGTTAGTTTTAAACAACATAATTTGCTGTTTTATGACAAAACAGTGTTTTTTTTCATTTTTAGTTTTACGAAAATATTTTACAACTGAAATATGTGTAATGTTAAAAGAATATCTTCTGGAAAACCCCTTATATTAAAAAAGTACAAATCATTTACCTAATCATTTTGCTACGCCTACTGAGAGCCAAGCTCAGTTCTTTGTTGACATTGCTTATGTTCCACAAATTATTTAAATAAACCGTATATATCTACTTTTCATGCATTTTTTCAGTTCAAAAAGTAATGTTCTCTGTTTGGCTTCTAGATTAATAATACATCTAAAAATTATTAAGTAGTAGCTTATTTGTTGTGTTTTTATTTTATATTCTTATATTTTCAAAATTGTTTTGATGTGGTGTCGTGAAATGCCCAATGGTGGGCACAGCACAGATAGCCCATTGTGTAGCTTTGTGCTTAACAACAAACAGTGTCATGCAATAGCCAAGCTCGGGCTTTCCTTTGTTTTTGGATTATCTCCTAATCTAAAATTTATTATAGTACGGGTTTCTTACAAGTTGAGGCTTATCATTTTTTCGTCAGATAATTGATGATTCTAAAGATTTTAAAGATGCAATTGATAGTACAGTAATTCCTTGTAAGGAGAGAACACCCTCTTCGTTGTTGGGCTTAGTTGGAAAATGTGGAAAGAAAACAGATATTATCTTTAAATAAACGTTTCTCATGTTCGGCCTACGGATTGAAAGTCACTAAATATAAGACTAAATAATACTTAGTGGGGATTCAGAAGAGAAGTCAATTCCCTGGCTGAAAACAAACAAACAAAAACATTTATCAAAGAAACTGGCTGTAAAATATGATTGTTAATGTAAAGTTGCATGTATTAAATACTGTATTATAATTTTAAAGCACACACTCAAATATACACATTCAAAAACGTTTTAAGATAAAGTTATAAATTAAGTTTATATATAATATATA
>NW_013666678.1:192211-195416 GCF_000517525.1 Limulus polyphemus
GCATTTACTTAGTACTACTATCGGGAGTGATATATATATAGTATACCTAGTACTACTATCGGGAGTGATATATATATAAATGTGTATACCTAGTACTACTATCGGGAGTGATATATATATAAATGTTCGGGAGTGATATATATATATATAAATGTGTGTACCCAGTACTACTATCGGGAGTGATATATATAAATGCGTATAACTAGTACTACTATCGGGAGTGATATATATAAATGTGTATATAGTAGTACTAGGTATACACATTTTAATCAACACATCTGAGTACATCGCACCTATTTAGTAAACTTGGGTATACTATCTTCCATCAGTCATACTGAAGATACCGTATCTCGTTATTTATCACAGACATACCAGTCATCGACAGTAATCCTGAGTACAGTGTACTATACTTCAGTAATAACCTCAAATATACCGCTCGTGGACAACAATCCTGGGTATATCACTCCTCAAAAGCAACCGTTAGTATACAGTTCCTTGATATAAAATCAGGTTGTACCACGCCTCATCGTTAACCCAAGAGTATATTATACCTCGACATTATCCCTGAGTTATTCTACTTCGGCACAGCATCCTTTAGTATACCATTAGTAGCCGAGAGCTAACAACAAGTTATATAAGAATGTACAGGAATTATTCATAAGTGGAATACTGGCAAGCATCTCAGTTTATAAGCTCTGAAAATAACATTAACCAGGTACACTTGGCAATGCAATCACTCTGGCCCTGCGCTAATGCTTTATTTTTCTTCCTTTGTTTGTTGTTAAGCGCCAAGATACACAATGGGCTATCTGTGCTCTACCAAAAACGGATATATAAATCCTTGAACTCACTGCTGAGCCACCGTGGGCGCTTTATTTTTCATAATCGACTTAAAAACAATAGCTTTTTGCTTTCGGTTTTAGTTTTCATATTGCAATGATTTCAGTATTACTTAAAACTATAATAAGAAATAACATAGTTTAATGTCAGCGGTAAGTTTACGGATTTACGTCTAAAATCTGGGTTCAATTCCTTGCGGTGGACAGAATACAGAAAGTATATTGTGTAGCTTTGAGTTAAAAAAAGAAATTAGTTTAAGACTTTTGGAAATTATAAGTTTTGTATAGCATTAATAGAATAAAGCTTTTATAAAGTCAAAATATTAGATATTAAAAATAAACATTGTGAATTTTCTACTATCTGTCTACCTTCTATGAAAGCGTTTCTAATTACCTACAGTTACTATGAAACTACATAAACTTTAGCTTTATTGTAAGGTTTTTATGTGTTTCTGACACTTAAAATTTGGCCGGTGGAAATTTTGTTACAGGTTATTTTGTCATATTTCATATACTTAATTGCTGTATTAAGAATTTCATATTTTATTAATCAGCTTAAGAAATCATCCGATATAGAAACGTAATAGCTTTAACGTTCAGTGAACCATACTATGTAATACAGGTAATATATATATATTTCTAAAACACGTCTTCTGTAGGAAGTACACTTCTACAACATCTGTACCATAAAATATACTTTCAGATATAATTAACTGTAAAATCATGCAGTAATACTTGATCTAACAGAGGATTTAAACGTAAATCTGCTCAATGGGTTGTCTACGCTTTGTCCATGACAGGGATTGAAGCAGGAACTTTAGCCCACACGCATACCGCCGAGGCTCTTGTGGTCCATAATAGAGTAAGAGGGAAAAATATAAATAACATAAATATTTCATTTGCTAACAAAATTAAAAAACACTTTTTAAACACCTAGTAAAACACTTTTAAACAAGTTATTTGTAAATCGAATTTGACGCTATGTAGTAAAAGTGCTATCTATCCAAATCTACAAGCAAGTAACGAATCATATCAAGTGAATATACGGGCTATTCAGAATTACGAGAAAAAAACAGATGATTCAGAAAAAGAAAGGTACGGAAATAATTGTTAATAGTATGGAATGAAGTGATGTGAAAATATATCTTATGTCATTCACAGTCATCCTCAAGGTTATATCCTACAATTTTTTTATTAATAAGCATTGCATCCCAAAAATGTCAATATGCCTTTCGTAATCTCTTCAAGTTGATGAATATGAATATGAAATGGATGGGACCTATTTATGTTGAGTACCCTAGCAATGTACATACACTAATGTTACTATGATGAGCAAGTATCGCAGGTACTAATATGTGGGTTTTGTATTACGACTGTCAATATGGCGGCTTCATTGTTTATATGGGTTCTTGACTTGCTCCCACGCAATCTATTCGTGTGTAAATCAGCATATAGTACGCAGCCTCTAACACACATTTTTTTTATCATCTAGCGTGAAGGATAGCGTTCATATAAAACTCGTTCGGCATAAAATCTGACAGCAGCTCTGTTATTCTGGTGGCATTCTCTATGAGCTCTGTTATTCTGGTGGCATTCTCTATAAAGTAGGACCATGTTAAACTGTTCTTCAACTTAACACTGCTTAATTATTGAAAAATATGGAAGCAACTGCAGTATAATGTTTGTATATTACCTTATGTAGGAATCTTTTATTTGAATATTTTTAACATTCCTTGCATATGCTAAACTCTGACCTTACATCTCAATCTTAAGTTTGTGTAACATCATTTGCTATGGTGGAATTTCTACCTTCTGTGGTACAACTCCATACGCTTGGAGGGACACATTTACGCTTATAACCCTCGTTTTTGAGAAGAGATATTTGTAATTTTTTAGCTTAAGTCTTTCGTATGACATTGTCTACACTTTTGCTGTTGATATTTTGTTTGTATAATAAATAATAACATTTACAGAGGACATGACTATGAATTACCTCAAAATTACTTCCACACCTCGTTCCATTCCAGTAACAATAATTTTGCTACATCTCTGCATTTCTGAAGTATGTGTCTATTAAGGGACTTCCGAATGACCCTGTATATACAAAGAAGTGAAAAATAAATTCGAGAAAGACGAGAATATATTATTTCCAATTAGTAAACAGCAGTAACTGTTTATTAAGTTTGAACCACACAAAACTAGGTAATCTGGAAACTCTCCGCCATTTTTAAAAATAAAATGTGTACCTATCTTAAAAAAATTACATACAATTTGTATTTGTATCTAAATTAAAAAAAACAAAAAACAAAAACTTTTGAGTTATCAATTAGTTGAGAAACCTTTTAGGTTTTAAAAAATTTTCGTAG
>NW_013666678.1:196361-215108 GCF_000517525.1 Limulus polyphemus
GGTGGGATTGACCGTCACATTATAACGTCCCCTCACGGCTGAAAGGGCGAGCATGTTTGATGTGGGGAGAATTCGAACTCACGACCCACAGATTGCGAGTCGAGCGCACTAACCACCTGGCCATGTCGGGCCTCGTAGAGAAGAAGGAAAACATTATCTTAAGACATAGATTTCATACTCCTAATTTCGACGTTCTTTTCTAACATTACTTTTCAATACTTTATACTTCTAGATATAAAAACCTTTTACAAGAAGTTTCAGTTCTTAACGGAAAAACAAAAAAATATGTGAAATTTCCTGTTTAAAATTTGCTTCTTTTTTTATGTTTAAAGTATTTTTCCACTGCTTTGCTCTCTGTTTTCATCAATTATCTTAACTGTATAAATGCATTTTTGACTGTCCGTGTCACGAAACAAATTTACACATTTTTTTCTCTTTCCTATTTAATCCGAAAGCTATGTTCTATGCTCAAACATACTTACAAAATATACAAATAAGTTACTCATACAGGCCGAAATGAAACATCCAAACCATTTATTTTTTATTTTTCTAAGCTTTTTTAAAAAAATATAAAACTTCTGCATGTATAATTCGTTACTTTAACCGAATATTTATTAGATTTGTCTATTGAAAGATGAACTAAGTTATAATATTGTAGAACAGAAAAACTGTTTTGTTTTTCATTAATTCTTTTTAGTTTCTGATTTTAAATTACGAAATTATATTTAATTTATATATATATTTATAAAAACATTTTCACGGAACTGACAATCATTTTCATTGCCTTCACTTATACATCTTTTTCAGTGCCTTCACTTATACAAAGTACTAATTCATCAAACATAAAAAAGTTTAAATTTTTGATTTAATTGACATTAATTTTGCACCTGCCATTTTTTTCTATAACCGACGTCTAATCTTGTGTTTATTTCTTTGTTGTTAAACAGAAAGATATACAATGGTCTACCTGTGCTGCGCCCACCATGGATATATAAAACCAATTTTTAGAGTTATAAGCCCCCAAACTTACCGCTGAGCCACTGGGTGAGTGCCTTTATTTTTTAACCGAATGTCTTTTGTGAGGTTTGATGATTATCTTGGCAAGGATTAGTTGCTGTTTTTTGACAACTAAATGTGTATAATTGATTCTCGTGACACAGTTTTGCTAACTAATTTTTAACTAAATGTAGCAAAGCAACAAACTATTAGGTATATTTCATTATTTTAACGCCTATTCAGTGGGTCCATTATAAGCTTAACTCGGGTATAGATTGAATGATATTTTTTATTTTATTCTTACGCAACTTAAACCATATGTTATTTTACTTTTTGGATAGAGTATAAGCACGTGGTTTCATAATACTGAACACATAATATTTATATGAATTATTATTCTATATTCTTACCGAACATATATAAAGTAAACGTATTGGTGTTATAAAATAGCAGTAGCTGGTTTTCGAGTAACCGGCCCGGCATGGCCAGGTGGTGAGTGCGCTCGACTCGCAATCTGAGGGTCGCGGGTTCGAATCCCCGTCACACCAAACATGCTCGCCCTTTCAGTCGTTGGGGGGGGGGCGTTATGATGTAACGGTCAATCCCACTATTCGTTGGTAAAAGAGTAGCCCAAGAGTTGGCGGTGGGTGGTGATGACTAGCTGCCTTCCCTCTAGTCTTACACCGCTAAATTAGGGACGGCTAGCGCAGATAGTCCTCGTGTAGCTTTTCGCGAAATTCAAAACAAACAAACAATTCGAGTAACTTGTTAAAGTCGATCTAACAAAGCCTTGCAAGCACCCAAATGACTTTTTTTCATGCTACAAATCTGTTTTAATACTATTAAGGTTATATCACGTTGTATAGCAGTATGAACCAGAAAAAGAGAGTTGATAATATGCAAATCAGTAAGTCACATGACAACCACAGCCGATTTAAAGTTGCGGTAGAACTGAATGTATTAGAGCCAAATTCTTACATTTATTGACGTTTCATAAATAGTGTGATGCCATCGACAACTGATTGCGTTCTGACGCAAAATATTCATACATTCAAAAAATAAAGGTGTGTTCAGATAGAACATTTAGATATTCATACATTCAGAAAATAAAGGTGTGTTCAGATAGAACATTTAGATATTCATACATTCAGAAAATAAAGATGTGTTCAGATAGAACATTTAGATATTCATACATTCAGAATAAAAAGATATGTTCAAATAGAACATTTAGATATTCATACATTAAGAAAATAAAGATGTGTTCAGATAGAACATTTAGATATTCATACATTCAGAATATAAAGATGTGTTCAGATAGAACATTTAGATATTCATACATTCAGAATATAAAGATGTGTTCAAATAGAACATTTAGATATTCATACATTCAGAATATAAAGATGTGTTCAAATAGAACATTCACTTATTCATACATTCAGAATATAAAGGTGTGTTCAGATAGAACATTTGCTTATTCATACATTCAGAATATAAAGGTGTGTTCAGATAGAACATTTACCTATTCATACATTTAGAATATAAAGGTGTGTTCAGAGAGAGCATTTACATTTTCCAAGATGGGGATATCCTATGTACTTCATGCATTGGAATACAATGGAGTATGAACCAACTTAAGGCACAGTACCATCCAGAAAAAAAGCTACAACATGTCGTACCAAGGCGTGGTAAGCAAACTGTAAAGTCTTGTAATAGGTGAGAAACCATAAACACTAAGGTCACTAGCAGAAGCTGTCCACTTGCCCTAAGCAACAGTACACAGTTTAATCAAGAAGGATCTCTATCTGTAAAAGCGACATAAATCATATGTATACAAGCTGCTTCTATGGCATATCCATTTAATCGTCGCATACCTCAAGCAGCTGGAGAATAAAACAGCTATTCTATACAAAGAAATGGCCGTCCAATCGCCGGATGTATCTCTTATGGATTTCTTTGTGGTCAGTTTTTCGAAAGAAGTTCTGGGAAACTATAGTCCTCATACACTAAACGAATTACAGGAAGCATGTGGGGAAGAGTTATGTGCTTTGTACATGACAGCCTTACGACAGAGCCTTTTACAATGGAAATTACACTGCAGGGTTATTTTCAACATGTATGCTAGTCAGATACAGCATGACCGCCCTAATGAAATAAACTATAACGTTAATGTGAAGCTTCAAAATTGTTTTAATATAACGTACTCAACCTATATATATATTATTTGGATTCGAAAAACAAATTACTGTAGCAACTCTTTAGCGATCACTTTGATTCATCATTAAACTATACTTTCCAAAACAACTATTTAGTAGTTTCGAAATTTTCTTGTCAAACATAAAAACTAGCAAGGCTTTGTATAAACATACTAAAGTAATAATGTATTTTTATAAACAACAGAGATCAAATAAAGTTATTTTTTAAATACTCTTTGTAATGCAAGAATATATTTTGTCTGTTTAAATAACATTAAAGTAATACTTGAAGATACAAAATACGGTCCTAAGTCCGTATAATCACGCAGGGCTGTGAATGTAAGCTTCATAAAAGTTGTTTTGGTTTTAATAATGGATTTTATATAATTCAGCTACGCAGATTTCGAAAATAATATCATTTTTTTTTCTATCACGTAAGGACTTTATACGAATCGGGAAGAAAAAAACTCTTACTTAGATCAAATTATTATTTCGTTTACCACAATGAACATTTTTTATCATTATGTTTTTTTAACAAAAATACAAACAAACCGAAAAAAGGTGAAGAATATTGACGTCAAACGAACATGCATCCTCATTTATCCTGATTTTTTTTGTAAAGTTTACGTCTTTCAGTCTCAAAACTACGTGTTGTGTTTTTTCTTTTATGTATTGCATTATGACGTTTTGTGAAAAATATGTACATGATGGAGAAAAATGATATCATTTTCGGATTCAGTTTACAGAAATTACTGTAGAATATGTAAAAGTTTTAAGACAATAAAACCATTGCAGGTCTGTGTAATTTTTCTTTCAAAAGTTTGGAAGCGCTGTTCGTAGCGTTCTCTGTTGTTGTTGTGAATTGTATTGAATACGTCTTTTTTTTTTTTTGAGATAGGTTTTGTTCCTGTCTTAGACATTACATCGATTTATCTACATGTAAATACTATTGCAGGAACCAGAGAAAAGAAGACCTTAGATCTTCATGCTAAGAATGTATTGTAGCAGTTGAAAGATTAATTTCTGAAAGGAGTGTGGTGGAGTATACAGTGACTTGTGATTAGGTTGAGAGATGTTGCGACATGGTTATATCTACTGAACAAGATAGACACCGTTTTAATTATTATAATAATAGTTGCGATGTTACTGTTAAAATAGTTTCTTTGCTAAAGTCACACCTTTTCAAAGTCATTAATCTCTGTTGTTGACATTCTTATAAACCCTTAGACAACGAGACCTAAGTTGACCAAGGCTATGCAGTTTCAGTTTTGATTGTTCCATGAATCTTCTATTATCATTTTGTCGCCCAGTAAAAAGGAAAGTAGCTCTTTATAACAAGGCATGCGATAAATTCTTGAAGGTTCCATTCTATAAAGATAGACAACATGAATCTTAGGCTACTGTAACTTGTTAGCAATAAAAACAGATGTTAGAACTTTTAGGTTATTAGATGATATATTTATGATGTCTACCAACCTAAAATAACCTTCGGTAGTTTCACCAAGTTGTTTTAGTTCTTGTTACCTGACAGCACAAAAACTATTTGCTATATTTTTTTAATAAGCACAAATGGCCCTAAAGTCCACGAAAAAATTTATCTCCTAACTTTTCTTCAGATACCTTCCTCATGGTAACTCATTATTTTACAAGCAAAGTTGGTTGATGAAAACAAAATCCTCCAAAATGTTTACATAATTTTAATTCTCGATTAGTATGATTCATGGAACTTTATTTAGAATATAACAAATAAATAATGATGAATAGATTCCTTACAATTATACACGTAAAGTTACATATAAATAATGATGAATAGATTCCTTACAATTATACACGTAAAGTTTATTTCATTGGATTAAGATAATGATGTTTAGAAAGAGTTCGAAATCGAAACTTTAGGGATAGAAAACCTTAGTTTCGATATCTGTTATAAATATGCTCAATATGCCCAGTGGCACAGCGGTATGTCTGTGGACTTACAACGCTAGAATTCGGGTTTCGATTCCCGTGGTGGGCAGAGCGCAGATAGCCCATTGTGTAGGTTTGTGCTTAGTTACAAACAAACACATACATCGGCGTACAGCTAAGCAGAATAAATCCAATTTAAACTTTATTTTAGACTATACAGAATTTATTATTTATTTATAAACACTGGTGCGCAGCAGATCTTGAGAAAAATTCAGTTTGATTATTTTCCTACATTTGCTAAAAAAAAATATTTTGTTTGTAGTTTAACTCCTCATTGAGGTTTTAAAGCAAACGCTGACTACTGTTCAATTAAAACAATTAAAGGTTTAATAAGTGCTGTTTATTTCAGCCTAAAATTAATTTGATAGTGACACTGTCAATCTGAAAAAAAAAATACTGTCACTCACATAACAAAGTAAAACAAACCTACAAAATGAAGAGTGATTAAGAACCTGCTTTAGAATGCAATTACAATACATTCGAATCCTAAATTACAACTTCTTCTCTAATTACTATAGCCAAGCTATTGATTTATATTCCAGTATTGGACTCGGTTAAATGGTGATTATTTATGCCAGATGCGTTTTGTTGTTTTTTTTGACATGCATCAGTTTCTTCAGTATAAGGCACTCTACTGGGAAATTCAAAATACTTCGAGTAACAAGGATTTTCAGACTGTAGAGTAATACTCATCTTGGTAATTAGGTAATTAAGTTTTTAAACGACTAAAACATTTAGAATAAAATTTGTTTTATCATTAATACAAGTTCTATCTGCTTTGCTCTGTTTAGAAAAGTATGCAACTTTGTTTCTTTACAAATATATATATAAAGTTGAATGGTAAAACTAAACTAAAAATAAAAAAAATAGATTTGTTATTTGGAACAGTAAACATTAACACGATTCAAAATCGTACTTTTAAACATTTGGTATACAATCAACAACGTTGTTTGGAAGTGAAGGTGAATAATTAAGATATATTTTTATGGACGCCAGCATGTTTTACTAGTATTGCAGTACATTTGTTAAATTGAAAATAGTAAAGAATAATGAAGTTTAGAAACTGAATTATAATGAATTTACTATTGATTTATTGATATTCTGCGAATAGTTACATGAAGCTACCATTCTACCGAACTTGCATTTTACTTGCCTAAATATATATTTGTAGTGTTTTGAATTTCGCGTAAAGCTACACGAGGGCTAACCGTCCCTAATTTAGCAGTGAAAGACTACAGGGAAGGCAGCTAGTTATCACCACCCACCGCCAACTCTTGAGCTACTTCTTTACCAACCGTCACATTGTAATGGCTGAAAGGGGATTCGAACCCACGACCCGCAAATTGCGAGTCAAGCTCCCTAACCACCCGGCCATGTCAGGTCATATTTGTAGCGAACTGATAACTTTTACTATATCTGCAATACACAAATTAGTCATATGTTCAGACCCTAATTTTAAAATAGTATTCGTTTGCGTTTAATGATGTTGTTCACAAAGGAATAGTTTTTGTTTCACTAACATGCTTTTATATCTATGCTGTTCAACGTGGTGTTTGGAGTCCACCACCATATGCGAACAAGACAAGGAAATACATCTTGCAAGATTCTCTATGTCTTAGCTAAGCGTGACTTGGTTATGCAATAAAATAATCTTTACTATAATAGTACAGCTACTAAACATAACTCAGTTCATTCTTCATTTCGGTTTGTGATTGAGTTTAGTTTACTTTGAGTTAAAAAATAATAACACTGAAAAACTATCTGTTCCGTGCCAACCGCGGTTATAGAAACTCGATTGTTAGCGTTATGAGCTCTAAGAATTACCACTGAGCCACAGGGGGGCAATAACTTGTACTTAAATCTTGAAATAATTGATAATGAAAACACAATGACACTGTTATCCTGAAAATAATTAAAGCCTGAATAAATATTAGTATACAGTAACGTCAAATTACTTAAATAATTGAAATGTCAGCCTAGAAAACAATTGAATAATGAGCCATTACGTTAATCTGGAATGAAACAAGTCATTAATGAATACCATTACGAATAACCTCGGAAAAAAAATCCTTAAAAATATTTTCACACTTAACTGAAATCATTTTATTCACATTAACTAATTGATTAATCAATGATGATGCTATATCCGCTATGTCCACCTCGAGAAATCGAACCCTGGATGTTAGCTTTGTATGTCCGTATACTTACAACTGACCCATTGATGCAATCCTGGAAGCAATTAAATGATAATCATATGGAATTAATTAAGTACTAAATAAGTACTAAAAATGGGACATTGAAATTGAATAAATATCGTAAAATTACTGACACTTTCAACCTAAAAATACTATACTGTTAATTAAATACTGAGACTGTGAGTCTGGTAATAACATAAAATGCTACCTTAAAAGTAGCACTATCAATCTTGAAATAGATATATCTGGAATAAATAATGGCTGTATTAAACTTCATAAATGTAGATCCGCTAACATGAAAATAATTACATTACGAATAAATAATGCTAATCTCAAACTTGAAATAACCAAATGCTGAATAAATATTGAGAAAAAATGTTATATGGTACGATATTAATAATAATAACCTGACAGTTTGTTCCGTTTACTGTGGTTTTTCACTAAACGTTCACACGATATCAAGTCTGATATTAGAGAAACTAGTTTCGACACATTCGTGTGTCTTCTTCAGTCTCACGTTGTCTTCTGATAGAGAAACTGATCAAAAACGCCTGCGTGACCCCGGAACTTCGAATTCCCTTTAGAACAGGGCGTGGCATGGCTTGACGGTTAAAGCACTCGACTCATAATCTGAAGGTCGCTGGTTCGAATCCCCGTCACTGAACATGCTTGCCCTTTTACCCATAGGGGCATTATATTGTGATAATCAATCTCGTTATTCGTCGATAAAATAGAAAGCCGAGAGTTGGCGGAGGGTAGTGTTGATACTTGCCTTTTCTCTAGTCCATCGCTGCTAAATTAGGAACGGATAGCGTGGATAACCTTCGGATAGCTTTGTGCGAAATTCAAACCAAACCAACCCTTAAGAACACAGAAGGTCAGGAAAGTTTAGGTGTTCTTGACCAGTTTTCCTACCAATAGCCAATGTGAGACTGAAAATGACTCAAGAATGTGTCGAAACTAGTTTCTATAATAGTAAGAACTCTGACAATTTGTTACGTTTATTGCGATGTTGATAATTTAGTTTTTCAGTTATCCATTTCAAGCGTTTTTATGTATATTAATTACAAAGAGCTTGAGATCCCCATATTACCTTATCTCTGAAATTCAGCTTTAATACCAAGAGGTTTTTTAAATTGTTTTTTCGGCTGTTCTTGTTATTCATAATTAGGCTTTACTGTTTTGTAATTGTGCTTCATCAACATGTCACTGTCAGAGATTCTTTTTCAGGCTTTATGGACAAACTGGCAAGTCTGCTTTCAAGAAATTCCATAAGAATGTTATTAATATTAAGAAAATTGGCTTAAGCTTAAAATGATTAAAACTATTAAACTTCCTTATGAGAACTCAATAATCACTAGCAAAGTTATAAATTCTATTATGAAAAAATCACGAGTTATATTAACAAAGAAAAAGATCTCTCTTTAAAACACAATTTAACAAGTACAATAATCCCTAAAAAACAGCACCATAAACTTAACTGTGTGTAAAAAAATTATCTTGAAAGATATGTTAGAAAAAACATTCTAAAAATTAAGTATTTCAAGGAGGCCGTTTAAAAATCAAAAGCAGAAAATAAGGCAATTCATTGCCAAATGAATAGATTTCATGACATACAGATAGCTTTTAGCATGTGTCTTGATGGTCAACTTGGATATTTGTACTTTCCTGAAGATACGAAGTAGCATTTCTTATGTTTGGATGACCAACTTATCCAATTGGGAATTAAAAGTCTCACGATTAACGGGTTCTAGAAAAATGAAAATTATTCAATACAAAGTGAATGCTAACATTTGTAAAATCTGATATTAATGAAATATACTATGAGCATTCTGGGTCGTTCGTGGCCTGGTGGTGAGCGTGGTTGGGGTTCATGCCACAAAATCGAGATCCGCACTTTGGAGCTAATGGTGTGTTATAAGAGAGGCTGTCAAATTCCACTATTTGATTAGAGTATCTCAAGGGGTAGTGATGGGTGCAGTTGACCAGCTGCCTTCATTCTAGTCCATCAGCTTAAAATTAGGAACCGCTATTAGTGGGGTTGCTTAATCCCGATTCAAGCCTACACCCAAACATATGGTCCACATTATGTTTTGTTTTTTTTATCCGCAGCATAGCGGCTCATAGAATGGCTCCCAGTTTTTTCAAGTACAAAAGTTTAGCTCATAGCTCCGACATCTCTTGACCGATTTGATATATAATTACAGTTTTGAACTCAGGAAATTAAACCCTTTCGATTGATGTATTTGACCACGCCCACGGTCTCATAGATTAATTTACTCTAATCCTGCCTAAAATAATTTCAATTTGAGTGTAGGCTGGTATAGACCATGATGAGTAATAAAATCGAATCAGGTATACGCCCTCCCCACGCTTGGTATTGCTGGATCGCAAACTATAGTTAATAAAAAAGGAAAGTAAGATATCATAGATTAGTTTACTTTAATCTTGCCTAAACTACTTTTAAGTACCGAGGCTATTGAGGATTCCATTTAGTTTTTATATTTTGTAGGTCTACTGATTAAGACTCTGAATGATTCCATCTCGGTACCCTTGAGGAAATTAAAATATTCAAGCTTGCTACCGTAACATGTAATTGAACAGTTCATTTATTAATTAGGACAATGGTTGTGATTATGTTTTGTGGCCATAGAATCGAATTTGTACTCTCTATGGTTATCATTTTTTAAAAAATGAATCGGAGTACAAAAACGGCTATTAATCAATACGTGACTGACTACAAATCACTTGTTTGGCGAACTATGTTTATAAACAGAACAATAGTTACAATACAATACGGTGTTTAACGACACAATCTTAAAAAATATATAGTTTGTGAATTTTCAAACCAATTTGAGACAACAGAAGTCACCCAAAAACCATAATTATTCCAAACTAGTGAGCAAATACAGTGTCTATGAAACTTACAAGCAAATGAACAGAAGGATATGAACTGAGGACTGATGACAGATATGATGGATTGGCACCATTATACAACTCGAAGTGTTTGTAAAATTGAAGACCTGTGAGTAGACGATGTATTTCAAACATCATCTGATTCATTAGTTTCTTCAAGCTCATCAATGGAATCTTCTCAGTAGCGTCTTTTGTCTACCTACATCAGAAATTATTTGTCATGTAGTAGTCTGTGCAAGATAACAGAGTAGTGTAGCAGTTACAATTCGCTGTTGAACAGAGTTGTAGATAACATACGTTCACACTGAACCATTCAAAGGATAGCAGTCAGTGTTGGTGGAACATCTCATGGCATTGTCGCAGGTGATAGAAATTTGGACAGTATATCTTTGACCCACCTAAAATTTATTGTTAGATAAGTCCAAATCCAATGTCAGTTTGGAGATGTGTCCGTTTGACATTTTGTGCGAACGATTTCAACGTTGGTGACAAGGACCTCAATACCACCAAACGCTAAATCTTATAATACATGTCTACCAACATTATAACGCACCCACGGCTTAAAGCATGTGCTGTAACGGAAATCGAACTCGCGCTCCACAGATTACGAATCAAGCGCCTTAACCACCAGGCAATATTAGCCCTATGTATGGTAAACTTGAGTGTGTTTGATGCTATCTTCATAAAATATATCGAAGAGGTTAGGCCTTCATCAAAATATACTGGATTGACACTGCGATATCCCTAGTAGTGAAGCAGAGTTTAAAACTTTAATTTGCCGAGTTAATGAATCACATTGTCAGTGTCAAGAAGAAAGTTGCACGGCTTACTTTTTTTCTCACTAGTGCTAAGCTGACAGTAGTTAAACATAAACCAAAACTGAGCTTCTAAACCCTTCCAGGAGCTGAAACTAGATAATTTACATTAGTAAAATAAAACGGTATTTTATGAGATTATTGTTATTTAGAAGGATTCTTATCATAAGTTATCCTAAAAGGTAATATTAAATTTTCATTAACCCTATATTGTGTACCTCCTTATCATGAACTTTCGTTACTTATTTCCTAATAAAGTACAAATTACTAAGGTCCAATACGTCAAACGAAAACGACGTGAAAAATTCTGATTAATTTAAAAGCTGCTGGTTAAAATAATGTCCAGTAATGAAACCCTTGGCTAAACAATTTATTTATGATGCTTTTTTTCCATACCTGCCCTCGCCTTAGATAAGTCCCTCGCTAAGACAGCGGTAAGTCTTCGGATTTACATTGCTAAAATCAGGGGTTCGATTCCCCACGGTGGACACAGCAGATAGCCCGATGTGGCTTTGCTATAAGAAAAACACACATGCCTAAGATAAAATTATAAGCTTATGTAACTTTTATTTATCTGTTGTTTGTTATTAAGCCCAAAGCTACATAGAAGGCCATTTGTGACCTGCCCTTCCCACTAGAGGTATCGAAACCCGGTTTCTATCGGTATAACGCCACAGTCATACCACTGTGCTATTGGGGGATATTTTTCTTAAAAATTACTGTAGCTTCTGAGGACTCTTTCTATTCTATATCGTTCTTCGTACTTAAGTCACATTGATAGTGAAGTAAAGCTTGGCTGTGAAACAAAAAGAACATGGAATTATAAGTCCAACGTTTTTAAGTTCTCGGTTTTGTGATATAGGCGAGTTAGAAGTATTTATTAGTGTTTTCAGCTCTCAGAATTTGAGTTATTTGACATATGCTGTTTGTTTGTTTGGATAAACGCAGATATTCTATTCCTGAGATATGTTTTACTATTATTGCTACTGTTAGAAATGCTTGATTCTTATGCTTGTCTGTTGTTAAACTCGAAGCTGCAAACTTCTGTGCAGTACTTGTGATATTCACACATATATCACAACTTCTATTGAAGGATGACATCATCATCACACAAGCTACTGTTCTGTCCGACTTAATACAAGATAGCATTGTTAGCGATATAGAAGTTGATCTCCTGGAAGAACAGTGATGCATTTATCACACTTTATTGGTATAGAGTTGATGAAGTGGCTAAGCAGTTCTTGTCAGGTTTTTTGCTATTCTTTTTCATGTGGCCTTTCAGCAAACGTTTCACTCATGATATATAGGACTAGGTTAAATGCAAACCGTTTCATGCAATAATTTTTTTTTGCTTTCTAACGCAATGTCAACAAGTTGATTCGACGAAAGAGTGTGTTGTCATCCATAAACTGGAAGTCTTCACTTACTACAGCTGTGAACGAGCAGCTAAATGCTAGTGGTATCTCATAATGATGCTTCTGTACTATATCAATGAGACATTTTGAATGTTGTAGAGATCTGTGGACCAAAAGTGTTGATATCAGCTCACATCTCATAACACTTCTTTGACACGTGACTCTTTCCAGAACAAAAGAAGGTACATTTCACGTTACCAGTGTTCGCCATAATAACACTAGGCATATTGTTTCGTTCTAGGCAAAATCTAAACTTATTCCTGAAGAGCACCTTGCTTCACATGTTGTGTATCCAATTGCGATGTTGTTGTGCCCAGCCGTTCCGGGTCTGGTGATGGTGACTTGTGACATAGATTTCATCCTCAAGAAATCTTGTAAGTATAATTTGCTTTAATACTCCCCTCCCTATCACAATTGTGATGTTCCTTAAAATGATGTACAGTATTCCGTGAGTTTTTACATGACAGTAACGGTAATTTGCTTTTTTTTTTGCTTCATCTATGGTCCTGTCCTGATCTTCTATGGACATTTTCAATAAGTTGAAAGCGACATTATAAATGATAAACTATACTTTGAGACTCTTAGAGTCATTAGGCTACATCTGTCTACCTTCAAGGCAGTCATTATTTCTCCGGGATATATTATTCGATAAATTACACTTCAGTGGCTTTTCAGAGTTTAGTTGAAGATATATGCTGATTTTCTGCTTAATGCAATCTTAGAAACAAAATTGAAGGTCGAAAATACATGCTTTTATATGCAACACATCTCATACCAAATTTTAACATCTGCGAACATGTGATGTACATGAAATATACAAATAGAGACTCATTGAAATATTGTAGAATATCCGTACTTCAATATTTTAATTCTAAAATGTCAAACAACAGAATTTTCCTCTTTAATGTTTTTATTAGTTAATTTCACATATTTAACACTTTCTTTGTTCAATTAATATCGAAATTATGGTATTGCATATATACAAATGTCGTATTTTCTTGCATAGCGGGTACTTTTTGTGAATGCAAGAAAAGTTTGGGAATAACAATGTTAATAATATAGTTATGGAACTTCCCTGATGAATCTAAACTACAACAGCAAAGACTAGGAAGTATGTAGGTCAACATTAGTTTTTAAGGAATCCGAAAAAAATGTCTTTCGTTTATCATAATTAATATTCAAGTGATTCGTGTAAAGCATAGTCATAAAACATTTATCAGTTAATAACCACATCTAATATTCAAAATTATGAATTTATTCTACATTTCCAATTCTAAGTAAACTATAACATCCATATAATACTCAGGAAATATTCTTGTTAATACTAACCCTTTTTTTTATTGGTTTATTTGATAACTTTTAATGTTACGAGGTTCTGGTATTGTCGCATCAACGATTTCAAGTTCTTATTGTAATAGACAGTTAATGCATTTATAAATTCATGGTCAAGACAAGAAAATGTATTCTTAGGTTAACTACCAATAAGAGGTTGTGAGGAGAAAAGCAACATAAATATGTATACATAAGATTTTTTTTGTTCGTTAGTTTTGCAACAACAAAATAAATGTTCAAATGGTTATGTTACCTATGTTCAACATAAGGAACTTAAAATCATTCCATTACCATTTTTTGTTGTTATTTTTACTCTGTTCTTTGCTTTACCCAAACAAATTAGCCGTTCTATAATAATTATTGCTTCCTATTTCATCTCATCCTTATCAACCTAAAAACACACGTCACGACTCTTTCCAAGAAATACAAATAAAATAGTAACCATTATTATCAGAATATTTTCAGCGCAATAAAAGTGGTACAATGAGAGCAAGTTCCATTCAGAAAATACATTTAATTTCACTGAAGCTGGAATACAAATGTCTACAAATAGTGTCAGATTTCCAATAAAAAACAGATGAAAATCTTTGACTTATCATTAACGTTTGAAATGCAGCGTCGATGACGAGTATAACTACTTTGTTTTAATACTGTAAGAATAAACTCAATAGTCAGAGTAGACATTGTTTTACTTTTTTTTGTTCTTTTCAAACAGAAGTTCACCTTAACTGCTGACTTCATCTTTCTAACAATCGAGCTACCCATCAGCACTTACTGGCTTTATCTATCCAAAGCAAAATAACCATTTTCACCGTCATAGCCAATAGAATGGTATATATACATAGTTTTGTGTCATTCCCTTAACAATCAAGTAAAAATTGAAGGAAATGTTTCTCATGATTGCCAATTTTCGAATAATTCGTATTTTTCACAAAAGATTGCACGCCGCCCTAGTACTCGTGTTATGAACGCAAACACAGAACAAACAATATATTTTACTAATTAACCTCATAGACGTTTATAATAATATAGGTCTCGCAGATTAATATGTTTTTACGAGGGCTTTCGGTTAAAAACATTTATTCAATCGAACGTAAATACTGGTGTAATTAAGCTTGATGAGTAATGTAGACTAGGTGGCACCTACGATTTGTCATCCGTTCCAACTAAAGTTCCATTCATTGATAAGTATTGAACTAATTAAATTGGAATCTATAGTCAGAGATATATCTGTACAAAGGTTATTACCTGATCTTTGTGAAATTGTTGTCATTAAAAGAAACATTATGTAAAGAACTAGGTTTAATTAAAAAACACATAATACCTCAGGTCAGTATCATACAGAAACATCGTATAGAATTTGGTTTGTATTCCATAAAATACAATGACGTAATGTCCAAATTATTTTGGATACTCAAACTACATCATGGAACACAATACAAAAATACAGGAATATTACTGGTGTTCAAAAATCTATGACTAAGGATTGGTTAATTGTTGTGGGTAATGGTCTGAAAAATGTTAAAAAACATTCAAACAAATATCGCAATATCATCAAAGAAATAACCGATATTAATCCATTCATTATCATTGGTAACTTCATTTAATGTAAAGAAAAAAATTAAAGGCTTTGAAACTAAAACAATAGAAGATTTTGGCTTTAGTAACCTTTACATAATTATTCCTATAGATAACTTTCATTAACAATTTTGGTAAACGAATTATTCACGTTGGTAAAAACATGTTTTTATGAGAATGCTACTCATAAAAATTCCCATTGTTTCGTAATAAGCAAATTCTTACAAGTTATGTATTTTTTACTTTAACACATTTGTACACTTCGTCCAACATGTCTTCTAACGATTTCAAGGGATACCTATGAGAGGAAATGTGAGTCCCTAAAATAATTGTGAACTTATATTTTTTAAAACTTATATTTGTAAAAAAGACTGTAGTAGAGCTTCGTACTTTATTCGTGCTTGTAGGTATATTGATAACATCCGTTTACCTAATTGTCATGGTTTGTTGACATTGCCATCCATCAAAACTTACTCATTACAATGATTATTATTCACTGGTGGCTTAGTATACGAATTAAGAACTAACCTAAGCCTCTAGTGCTGGCTGAACTTCGCGAGACATTATTGGGTTTACGGCCGAAAATATCGTAAAACAGCTAAGGTACCAAAGTGATGAAACAATATAGTCTATTTATTATAAGTAATACAGTTTGAGCTTTATATTTAATTAGCTATGCTCATTAGTAGGTATATATTTTCAGTTCTGATTCATGTAGGTAGCTTGCTTTGATCATTAGTTAATATGAATGAGATATTTCAATTAGGTCGTTGGTATGTCATACGGTATTTGCAAAGGAAGTTTATAATCCAGGAAGTTTTAAGTGCTCATAGATTTTCCTCTATATCTACTGTTATCAGATCGGTATTAACAATTATATTGATGTTTGATGTGTAATCATCTGATGGTTAAAAGTAATTGTACTACAGTACAAAGTTAAAGTCACGATCCTTCTTCCATTATTTCCTAAATAAATATTATCATATTCTTTAACAAAAGAAAAATCGTACTGAAAACAAGAAACAAAAAAAACGTATAGTTAGGAAATATAACATGTAGTTTATTAGACTAATATTTCTTAAAACCTTCAACAGGACACCTTATTGGCTGAAGCAACACAAACATGTTCTTTTCGTAGTTGTATAGACACATTTAGTTGTAACAGTTAGTCGAAAATACAAAACACAGTTGGTAAAAAAATGTTATAGAAAAATATTTTATATACATTTGACTAACACAGTAATTTTTTATCGATGACTAAGAAGTTAATCTATAGTTACAGAATTTTGCTTTTATAAATAGTCAGTGGTTTTGAAGTACTATTGCAGAATAACATTGAAAAGCTGGAATGAGTGACAAACTGTTATTGTAAAAAAATCGATTTAACTTTGCTAATTATTATGAGACATTTTGTAGTTTACTGAAGTTTAAAATACATTTTTAGCAGCAATATTTTTATTATCATTCATATTTCATGTAGGTTTTTACAACAGTTTCTTTTTCTGAGTCCATCATTAGCTCCAATGATAGTTTATGCAAAGTGTTGAGTCATATATTCGGGTACATCTACACGACTAACTCAGTTTAAATGCAAATAACCGAGTCAGACTAAACAAACATTTCTTTCAATTTTTAGTTAACAAAATATACGACATCATGTTTAAAGGAGAGAGAGGTGCAGTAATACTGGTATTCGTGAAAAATGTGTTGGACAACCCCAGAACTTATCAATAACTAAGCAATGTACCATGTCAAGCAACAAACATATCTTCTGAATTCCATCTAGATTTGTCCAACATTAAATTCCTACCAAATCTTATGGAACTATCAGATACTCTAAAAGGAAGGCAGCTAGTCAACGGCACCTTCCCGAAGTTCTTGGGATATTCTCATCGAATAATGGAATTGACTGTCATTCTTATAATGCACTCACAGGCCCAAGTGCTCAGAGCAATTTTTGGAAACGAGACGCTAACCATAACCCTGGAATTTCCATCCCAGCATGCTAAAAACTTGGCCATATCCTGATCTGTAAGAGGCAGCGAAGTTTTATAGAAACTCCGTGTTCTTTCTTTAGTGAATGATTTTATTATCACACCAGCTAAGGTGTGATGTTTTATTTTTTTTGAATGGTTGAATTTAATGAACAAAGTGGGCATATAAATTTCGAACTCGTATAAATCCAAAGATAGATGTGAAATGCTATTTTCACAATCATCTGATTTTAGCTCCATAGTGGATTAATTAAAAAGCTTTTGGTAAAAAACAAAACAAAAAACAACAACTGCAATTAAATGTTATTGTATACTTTGGTGTAATGAGTTTTTTCACTTCGTCAGAAATGACATTATCCCCCACAGAATTGGTTTTCATATACTAAATTATTCTAATATTTCAAGTAGAAATATTTTTACCTCCTATAGATCTGGCATATTTAATACATCTTTCTATGGAAAAGCTTTCTGTGAGGTAAATTGTGGAAGACAAAAGATAGATCTGAAATACTATTTTTTAATCACTCACGATATGAAATTGGATAGTGAAATGAAGTGTAGTAAAAAACATATACTGACGAACATGATTTTAATAATAATTGTTGGTTTTAATGAAGTACATTTCTTCGCTAGTTTCGACGTTTCCCATCACTGAATTGAGTTTCTTGTACCGCTTCCAATTACTATTTCAAATGAGCTTTTGCCTTTTATGATTGTGGTTTGTGTGACGAGTTCTAATATTGAATGTCAGAACTCCTGCACTGGGCAGTGAATTGTGATAGGCTAAAAATAGGCGAGAGATGTTCTAGTGACACACATGAAATTTTAAATCCGAAATGAACTAATTAATCTAAATGTGGAAAAAAAACATCTGCAGACAAACGTGATTTTTATCGTAACTGTGGGTCTCAATAAAGATACGTTGTACACATATATTTATATATTTGCCCCCAGTGGCACAGCGGTATGTCTGCGGACTTACAACGCAGAGGCGGGCAGAGCACAGATAGCCCATTGTGTAGCTTTGTGCTTAATTACAAACAAATTTATATATTTTTTTTCTAATACGTTTTAAAATGATAGCTTAAAATTGGTATTTGTTTGATATTAATTTTGTAAGTATTGTTTATTATCTTATTTATGAACAATCAATTATATTTGTGAGACAATGGTATTAGGTTTACAACATTTTCAAACACCATATCATTTATTTGTCTATAACAAATCCAATTAATTATAATCATGGTTCGCCAGAAAAAGGTAATCACACCGTAACAGTTATTATATTATAGATTTGTTTTAATTGTTTGTTTGTTGTTTGAATTTCGCGCAAAGCTACACGCAATCTG
>NW_013666678.1:216108-223160 GCF_000517525.1 Limulus polyphemus
TAGCCCTCGTGTAGCTTTGCGCGAAATTCAAAACAAACCAAACCTCCTTTAGCCTGTTTTACTCATTTATTATAATAAGTACATTCACCCTTAGAAAGATTAGGTGATCAGCAACATATATATATGTGTGTGTGTTTGTTTTAGCACAAAGCTACACAATAGGCTCTCTGTGCTCGGTACACCATAAGATTCCCGTATTTTAGTGTTGTAAGACTGTGAACTTACCGCTGACCCACTAGGAGTCAAATCATATATTATAAATCTTTTAACAGATCCGTTCTAAACTTTCATAGTTTTTTTCCAATTAATTTTAATTTGTTAATCAGAAATCACTTTTATGCACTGCATAATTATCTTCTGCAATAGCCATCCAAATTGAAAAAAGTATTAAAAATGTAAGAACATCAATATGTTTCTTTCAGACGTTGTAATAACGGATGCGGAAATAAGAGATATGTCTAGTGTATTACGTATAGCATATGATACGTATTAGATTACTGCCTAGAGAGGTCTCCTAAAATACAAAACTCTGCAAGTGCTGACTCAGCCTGTGTTTTTGCATTGTATTAGTGCCCACGAGTGGTACAGCGTCATATCTACGGACTTACAACGCTAGAAAATGGGTTTCGATTCTCGTGGTGGGCAGATAACCCATTGTGTAGCTTTGTGCTTAACTTCAAACAACAATAACATTATATTAGCGGTGTTTGTGATTTCCATGTTTCTTGAAACTTTCATATAATTATTATGATGCAACTTACGCATTAGTGAGTTTTATTGCAAAATATCACAATAGTTGAAAACTAATGTTAGATAACATTAATTTACGCTTACTAGGGAAAATTACATGTTTTTGACTTTGATGATGATTTTATTTAATTTTGCCGTTTAATAATGACTTTAAAGAGTATTATTTAGACTCAGCTCAACTATTTTCATATCCTCCTCAGCCGTTTCACCAGTAAGTCTGGTGGCTTATAACGCTAAAAATCTCTTTTTTTTTCCTTAAACATACATTTTCTTACTAGATCATTTTCCTGCTGGATCAATACACATAGATCATGCTAAATTCGCGCATTATAAAGAAATCAAAGAAAATAATAGTTTACACCTGGTTTTGACGGTTTCAATACGTTCTGTGCTTGAAAGACTAATTTGTGACTCTGTAATTTCTTTGATGCATTAATTAAACTACACCCATCAGCCCCATCTGTAACTACACGAGCTATGTTCCGTTACTTTTTCACTCGAACACAAAGTTTTATAAACGGAACAAGAATAGTAATAGAAGTGAAACATTTGTTAGAGATTGGAAGATAACATACAGTACTTAAAACACCCATCTCAGTGAATAACAGGCACTTCTTATTAGGATGCGTGGGCTCTTCAAATCATTCCAGTAAAGCTATTTTTTACTGTCTTCCTATCTATACCTGTTTGAATATATTTGTATATGAACATATAAAAATTCTCCCATTAATTGTTTTATAGTGGCTTTTAACGGTTAATGTTATTTATTATTTTGAAAATCCCATCAGTAGTTTCTTTTATTCAAATATATATATGTTTGTTTGTTTTTTAATTTCGCGCAAAACTACACTAGGGATATCTGCGCTAGCCGTCCCTAATTTAGCAGTGTAAGACTAGAGTGAAGGCAGCTAGTCATCGCCACCCACCGCCAACTCTTGGGCTACTCTTTTACCAACGAATAGTGGAATTGACCGTCACATTATAATGCCCCCACGACTGAAAGGGCGAGCATGTTTGGTGTGACAGGGATTCGAACCCGCGACCGTCAGATTGCGAATCGAGTGCCTTAACCACCTGGCCATGCCGGGCGATATATATATACCAGATATTTCTTCTTATTCTTGCTTTACAAGATTTAACACTTGTCATATAATTAGCTCCTCCATAAAAAAAAAGGCAAAAGCAATCAGTTGAAAGTTTTAGGTTAAATAATTAAATTGATACTCATTGATTTCTAATTCTTGATGTCTGAAACAAAAACAAAATAGGAATCAAAGCATAAAAGCCTCTTTGTTTTCTGTTATTTGTGTATGTGTTGAAGAGCATATCGCTAGTCAATTTATTGGCCAATTATGATTTTTATGCAAACTAATTAAGCACAAATAAAATCCGCTTAAGAAACGTTTTTGTTGGGTTTTTTTCACGGTAGAAAAATATATAATGCCTGTGCAAAATCAGGTGCAATTCGATTAAAGTGCATAACATGTTCATTGTTTAACAAAGTAATATTCACACGCAATCCATTTTCATCAAGTCATCTTTGTTCAAGATAAATCATCATTGTGGTAAAGGAAAGTCAGAAAACCTAAAAATAATAGTTTATGTACATGTACGAACTTGTCAGGACAGAAAATTACAAACTGTCGATGAACGGGGTAGTAAATGTTTGGCAAAAATAAAAGAAGTTGAAATAAATGTGAATTAAAAACCTTCACTTGTTAAGAAAAATAGTTGCTGTAGTTGTTAAAATTGTATATTGGATGTAAAACAAGACGAATTAAGAATAAATTACACTATTTAATATTAAGTAACGATGTAGTGAATAAAAAACGTCTTGTCAACAGTATTTGAAGTTGAAATAAATGTAAACTAAAACCTTTCCTAGTTAAAGCAAGTTATCATTATTGGATAAAAAACTGTTTGTCAAAATGACTGTGAGCTTAAACTGGTTGAAACAAAGCGCTTAAGTAATAAATGTGTTTGTTATATTTTTAGCACGCAGTTACACAATTGATTACTAGCACTCTGTCCATCGTAGGGAATCGGTGTCCAGATTTTACATGACCGGGGGGGGGGGACATGTAATATATAGGGGAAGAAGAATGAATACCTGTTTAAATTGTATTTGTTGCAGCATCGTACACTCGCATTGTCTATTGTAAACTTTAATGTACTTTTAAAGTTTGATTTTATAAGTAAGTAAATCATAGCACGAGTAATTTTGGATGATACGAGCTGATATGTTTCAAATTCCAAATTAAATCTTAAATGCCCCCAGTAGCACAGCGGTATGTCTGCGGACTTACAACCCTAGAATCCGGGTTTCGATACCCGTGGTGGGCAGAGCACAGATAGCCCATTGTGTAGCTTTATGCTTAATTACAAACAAAAAAAATTAAATAGAGGGAAACAAATGGAAATAAGTTGAAGGATGGATATTATTGTTTGTTTATAATTTCGCACAAAGCTACACGAGGACTATTTGCGCTAGCCGTCCCTAGTTTAGCAGTGTAAAATTAGAGGGAAGGCAGCTAGTCATCACCGCTCACCGCCAACTCTTGGGCTACTCTTTTACCAACGAATAGTGGGATTGACCGTCACATTATAAAGCCCCCACGGCTGAAAGGGCGAGCATGATTGGCGGGACGGGGATTCGAACCCGCGACCCGCAGATTGCAAGTAGAGCTTCCTAACCACCTGGCCATGCCGGGCGGATAAATATGAAATCAGAAAGTCAGATGTTGCAGTACTCATAGGATCAATTGGTAAAATAAAAGACGATGATTAACCCTCTGTCGGTTTGTCTTCTGCTTTTATTAAATGACTACAAATACTCAAAATACCGAAAGGAAAATTTATATATAATTTAGTGTTGGATTATTTTATATATATATATAATTAGTTTTATTAATAACTAGTGTTATGTTTAGATAGGTTCATCACTTGTTAGGATCAGGCTTTATTATTTTCTTTAACTGACATAAAAAGATTATTAGGTTTATCAGTAACTTAAATCACCTTCCATCTATTGTTAGATAGATGCATTCTGGTATATTGAAATTTATCCCTAACTGGATTCACATACACTTGGCCTTACTAATACTTGGCTGTTAAGGTATATCTAACAGATGTAGACCACAAACTCGTAATACGACATTTTTTATATAAAAATTGATCTCAGAGTTAATTTTTTCTTGTATTATCAGTTATATTTTAACTAATAAGCACTCTCACTATTTTTATTAATAACATATTCGTTTCAATATTCCAAAGTCTATGCTTAGAACGTGATCATTTATTCATGAGATTATGTATTCTGTTTGGCTATATGCCTTATAACAATGGCATTAGAACGGCACATTTAATATCAAATGTGTAAATTGGCTTTACAATACTTTTAAATGTTCGCGTGGATCACTGAGTGGTTGAGATGGGTGACTGGGTCAGTATCACATTAGCACGTCCATTAGGCTTCCACTATTTCAGTACATTGCCCACAATGGACTTGGGTGTGAATAGGTGGGCTGAAAGGTCTTGAGTAGATCAGCAATACTCAATTCTAAAGTCTATTACTTTCTATAGTTATTCCATCGATCTCATTTTGTCACCAACGGTTGTCTGTAGCAGCTTCAGACTTTTATTAATCATCTTGTCTCCAAAGGTTGTCTGTAGCAGCTTCAGACTTTTATAAACCGTCTTGTTTCCAACGGTTGTCTGTAGCAGCTTCAGACTTTTATAAACCATCTTGTCTCCAACGGTTGTCTGTAGCAGCTTCAGACTTTTATAAACCATCTTATCTCCAACGGTTGTCTGTAGCAGCTTCAGACGTTTATTAGTCATCTTGTCTGTAACAGCTTCAGACTTTCATAAACCATCTTGTCTCCAACGGGTGTCTATGGCAGCTTAAAATTTGTGTAAACCTTAAGCTAGATCAACGGTGTATCATATCGAAGTACGCTGTGAACGAATATCGAAGTACGCTAGGTCTATTACTAGCTGAATGTATGTCGTGTATGCACATTTTCCAGTTTTAGATAATTCCTTACTATTAGACAATATACTTACGTTTAATTTAGAAATAATTGGCCATCTGTTTTGTTATTGATGTACTAGAAGTCTTGACTAAAATTATTAGGTTCAATGCTGATAGTGAAAATGCTCCTGAAAAAACATTTTTTATACCTACTACTTGTGACTTTTTTATAATATATTTTATGAATATATTTATTATTCATGATCTTGGCATACTATATTTCAGCGATATATCTCTGTGCATTTACATTAATAGAACTTACTGAAAACACACGATGAACATATCTACTTTTTGAAACATTGAATGAGGATATTTAGATCTTCCTTAATATTTGTCACATAAATGACATCCTTTTGTGACTACATCTATGGTGAAAGACATTTAATTCAAAAGATACATATATGCTTATGTTATTTCTTCAGTTACTCCTATTTAAGTTCTGTAAAAGCTGAGAATTTTCAAGAACATAAAAAGATTTTTGTATTACAATGCTTTTCTTCAAACCTAAGAATCTGTATTTATACTAACTACAAAGAGTCTCAGTTTCTGACAAACTGTATAATGTGATGAAATTGTAACAATATAGAATAAGAGTAAAAATAAGCTTATTTTCAATGGCTTACAATTCATTGCCTGACAGAACCACTTGAAAAAATATTCCTTCTCGCGCTTTGCAAACCACAGTAAGAGGTATTTCCAAAGACGTAATGACAAAATATACTTTCAGGAAAAAAGATTAATAGAATTCTAAACATAGAGGCAACTGTCGAACAGAAAATTAATACGTGAATATAATCTGACAGTATGGCTTATCCACAGAAATCCTCTTACTTTATAAGCCAAAGTTATACGTTTTCGTCTTGGTTTCACTGATTTTACAGGTCTTCAAACATTCAGCGTAGTTGTACGTTTTATTTTGTATTTTAACGGTTTGATAGATATAAGGTAAGAAAAGAAAATTAGGATTAGAAATAGTGCAATAAAAAATTTTCAACACGATACAGATTAGATTTTTCCCTTTGATAAACCAGCTTGAGGGATCTCTGGATACTTCTACAAAAATGTTTTGTTCTTTCAAAATCGATATATACAAGATAAACTAAAATATCTTAATACTTAGAGTGTTCCAAAATTCATTTAACGTTATCAGATATAACTTACTGGCTTTAATATCAAATATTTTACAGTACCTTTCGTTTTCAATGCAAGAACACTTTATAAAATACAATCCATGTTTTGCATGCTTTGCAAATAAAAAGTTATTCTGTGATGTCGTTAGAAACTTTGTGTCTTTGTCTCATTAAGTATTTGTGTTTAGCATATTAATTTTCTCGTAAAATAAGTTCCAAACAATAAGGCCCGGCACGGCCAGGTGATTATGGAGCTCGACTTGCAATCAGCCGTGGGGGCATTATAAAGTGACGGTCAATCACACTATTCGTTGGTAAAAGAGTAGTCCAAGAGTTGGCGGTGGGTGGTGATGACTAGCAGCTGCCTTCCCTCTAGTCTTACACTGCTAAATTAGGGACAGCTAGCGCAGATAGCCCTCGTGTAGCTTTGCGCGAAATTCAAAACAAACAATAAAAGTTTTATAATGATTGCACGACGTAACTATTCTCAGGTGGAAAAAAAAATAAAATCATTGTTTGAAACAGATAATAATTATTTGAAAAATTCATTTTTATTAAATTTTATTTTCTCAATATTACAACCCATAAATGTTTAATTGAAGAAGGATAAAATTTGCATACTTAAATATCATCAAAATTAAGAGCTAATACGCATTCTCTTACCGAAATAAAATATAATATCACGTTAACAGTCATGGAAAATAAAATATTATACTATTAGCCGCGGAAAATATAATATTAGTGTAAGAGATACGGAAAAATTAACAAATATTTTCGTAATAGTCATTGAAACTATTACTCTAATGTTCACTGACAATATAATTATGCTAATGTCTTAATGTATAAGTAATGGCACAGTTCTATTTTTCTTTTAGATTGATAGCTACTAAACATGATGCTATAAT
The DNA here is from genome assembly GCF_000517525.1 of Limulus polyphemus. NCBI lineage: Eukaryota > Metazoa > Arthropoda > Merostomata > Xiphosura > Limulidae > Limulus > Limulus polyphemus. Next base: position 222,927 of record NW_013666678.1, read on the forward strand.
TAAGTGCGTATAAAAAGTAAGTATACTTATTATACTTTTAAAACTGTCTCCAGTGGCACAGCGGTATGTCTGCGGACTTACAACGCTAGAATCCGTATTTCGATATCCGTGGTGGGCAGAGCACAGATAGCCCATTGACTTTTGAATATAATCAGAGTACAATAGGAGGTACTTCAACGAAATGAATATATATATATATATATACATATACATATACATTACAAAGAAAATAAG
>NW_013666678.1:223188-224150 GCF_000517525.1 Limulus polyphemus
ATATACATTACAAGAAAATAAGAATTAATTACGTATTGTACACTAAATTATCTTAATATTCGACTTGTCTTGTAAAAACTGATTATTTACAGTTATAAGTAATGATAATGTCTTAGAATTACATAGCTTAAAGCGTTTTTTTTTGCTTGCATCTTCGCTGCCCCCTGGTGACTTAGCGGTAAGTCTGCGAGCTTATAACTCTAAACATCCGGTTTCAGTATTTGCGATGACACAGCACAGACGGCTTTGTGCTTAATAATCAAACAAAAATGTTGTCGCTACTTACTTGTAAACTATTCTTTAATTCGTTATCTACAACGTGACCAAATATTGTTTATCGAGCTAAAAAGTCTTCAAGGAATCAGCTCTGGTCTTCTTGTAAAATTATACTTTTTTTATAAATAAGCACAAAATACTTTCAACAATTAAAAAGAATGTTGCAAAAGCAAAGGTTGTTTTTTTTTTTTACTGAAATCAATGCCGCTTTACTTAAGTCTAACAGCGTTACTAGTTTGATATACAAAACGTTTATATCTCTGCTATCTTAATTTAATGGATTCTTATAAATATAAGAGCTTCAGCGTGTATTCGAAAATCGTGAAGTATATTGATCATAACACACTATCTGAAAACTGGGCTTCATGATTAAGGTAATTTTACTCAATTTTGTTTGGAAAACCCTAATTATCCAGCTCTAATAGCTACAGCTGAAATATAGTGCCATGAGTTTAATGCTAGACAGTATAATGAGAATTTCTGAGCTTATGAGTTACTGTACCTGTATTTACGATTTTCATCATGGACGTATGGCATGAAGAAGATAATGAAGTCCATCCATGCACGAACAATATGAGTTGAAAGAGACAGGCATAAATATACACTGAGTGGTCACAAATAAATAGACACCTAATTTTTCGTCACTTAACTGATTTATGCTAACTAATTTGTGTTCACAGAGCACT
>NW_013666678.1:225154-242062 GCF_000517525.1 Limulus polyphemus
ACCAATGATAATGATGCGTGCGTGTGTAACGAAGAAAATATTGTATGTACATAAAGATGTTGAGCTACAACTTCTAAGATGTGTTAACGATTAATATATATTTTTTAAATTACTTATAGAACTGTACGTTTTGAATCCATAAGCAAAGAATCGTGCGTAAGGAAACTAATTTTATTGAGCTGGTAAAGGTCTGAAAAATCGATATTCGAAGACTATGGTGTTTCATGTTTTAAAATTCAGACAGTATCTGAATTATTTTTCATATAAACATAGCATATATTGAGGTTTGTTTTGTCAATGAAAATATAGTTCAAAAGTATACTTATGTATAAATCTTTATTTGCTAAATTAACAATTTTACGCCACATAAAACTTATCTATCTAAAGTTGCACACTGTTTGCATGAACTAACATTTCACGCTTTCGAAATCAGTTGGCTGATGAAAGCTGGTATTACTCGATACAACCGTTTTAAATTTGTTATAATTTGAATTTTCTGTTATCTGATTTAACTGACGTGTTATTTATTATAAAACTTTATTGCCTAACACAAGTGTCTATAATAATCTAATATTCTACTTGGATTAGTCTTTATCGAAATCATTTAGTTGTAGTGAAAAATCCCAAGAGTACTTTCTTGAAGTGGTGTTGCATTATCAGCTTATAAACATATCTAACACTTCACTTCGAGAACGAGGACGTCGCATGGGCAGGTTTAAAGTGTTATTTAAAATACCCTACCGCAACGTAAATCGTTTACTGTTGGAATATAATCGTTGTTAACTTAAATTTATGGCTTGCCTGTTAAGAGATTGAACAGGTCAAATACAAAATATTTCAGTTGCTATGAAAGTTAATCAACACTGCTAATAATGCAGATACTTTCCAGACATCTTAACATCACCGAATCTATAAATTTTATGAAAAGGGAAAAGCTTCTTCTCTATGAAAAAATAACATTTTCCGTCAAAAATAGCAGGTTCTGTATTGCCATGATTTTTTCCTTAATAGTTATGCAGTTTTAATCCCACTTTATGTTTCCAGCTTGTTTTTATTTGTTGTTCATGTATATCTAAATTTAAGTATAACAAAAAATCTATAGACATTCAAGAAAGTGATGGAACGTCCCTTTCTCCTACTTCTGACATTCTCCTTACTATCTTCATTAACAGTGTTACCTAACTCGGGCTGAACCAGGGGATTATCTAGACTGTTTTTGACAGTATGACAATATCAACAACAGGTTTCATAGGTTCTTTAACTTTCACTTAGTTAATCTACAGACGTGAAACAGCTAGCCTATCTAACAGATTGTTTTCCTGGAGAAGTGCACATTTTTGTCTTTTTAACTAAAGAAACCAGAATCTTCAGATAATGCGTTTAATAACTATGTCATGTGCAAACTGCACAGTTCTCGAGTCTGATGTTTATTTTAACAAAAACTTCATTTATGTATTTTTTTACTCACATTCTACAAATGTTTAGTCTTGGAAGTAGAGATAAAAATAATGAAGTTATAAGAAAATGATAAAGTTAAAATATCAAATAACTTTTATGGAATTCATAAATATATCATTAATTAGACATCTTCCGAAGGATGAAAATATAGATCAGTAGAAAATTTAAAATTCAAGAAAGAGTCTATATTGAGTTGAATATTAGGATATCCTTAATTTCACAAGTGATTAAAGTAATAAATTGATTCATTTTCCATTAAAAAACATTAAGCTCAAAGATTAGGGAGATTTGCCTTTTCAAATTTCTAATTACATATGATATTTGATATAATGCTCTTTTGTAATACATTACGTATCACATTTTGTGATACAACATTACCCTGAGAAAAAGCACAGATTAGAATTCGGTTTTTAACAGAAAATACATTTTTATTCTATAAACTAGAATATTCTACCCTAGGGACTTCAAATATCTTTTTCTTAATGCATAAGCTCTTTTAACTACATCCAAGCTCAACCGACACAACTGGCTAAAAATACTAGCACTGAAAGACAGAATTTCAGTTCTGCATGATTTGGAATGTGAAAATTCTGCCAAATGTGTTGACAAAAACAAAAACCAGCAGCTTAGAATAATTCACACTCAAATATAAGTTTGCTGGATGACTCGAGTCTGAAACTAGGTGTAATAGCTAAGGTGTAATAAAAAATGCATTGTCCTTCTCAAGTAATATGAACTTTACTCACGAACTTCTCAATATTCTTTAAACAGTTAAAAAATTTTCTTGGTTTGATATATCCCACTTCCCCCATTTCACATTCAAGATTTTGAGTTAAAAATTAAGAACATAAGAAAGAAATATTGCGTATGCAGCATCTTATATCCTCTTACAATTCTAAAACAAATTCAAAATTACTAATTGTCAAAACTTCCCCTTGTATGTTCATGAAACTGATGGAGGAAACTTTGGGATGGCCACAAATGATTGAATTAACTAACAACTGCTGCTTCTTTTAATTTTCTTTTGAGTTTTTATATTTCAATTGTACCATTTTAACTATTCCATTTACTAAGTACATTAACATCAACATTAAATAATGGAGCATACATTCTAATAAAAAACATTGACTGGGGAGTAGTTCCCACAAATAGATCCCTTTCTATTGTTTACAGGATAGGAAGGCACGCCATTAAAAGTATAAATGTATAACAACTAAAAGCTCACACTCATGTTATATGTATAAAGGTGTGAGTGGGGGTGCGAATTTATAAGGAAAATCAAAGTTATATAGGCGATATGTGAAAAGCTAAAAAAAAGGATGATTATTTGTCAAGTTGTAAATATACCACACACACACACACACACATATATATATATATGAAATGGCCGTGAGATTTAATATTGCAAGTTTAAATGAAAAACAACTAATTCCTTCAACCAATTGTTTTAATGTTTTATGAATTTTGTCCTTTACACATGTTATAATTTAAGCAAAGTGCTTAAAATATATTGATTTTTACATTGGGTAGACAGGGAGAGCATGAAAACCTTATAACATCTCCGAAGTATTTCACGACAAGATGCGATTTGGGCAAGCTAGATTTAACCGCAAAATTTAAACTGTGCTCGTATAGAAATATTTACAGTACAATATATATAAAGGAAAATGAAAAACAGTGATAGCTAACAACATACTCTCTCGAAGAAGCTTTGGCGGCTGTAGGAACTAATAAGAGTTGTGCATAACGGAAAGTCCATATACACTGTATATGTAAAGCAATCCGAGTCGAACTCTGAAAATCTATTTTTGGAAGCATGATAATTTAGAACCGCTAAAAGTGGCTAAGACTTTATCAGCGTATAACAAATGGCTTACCTATAAACTTCATCAGCATAACTATCTCTCCGAGGTTCATCTGGTCATAATTACGCACTTCAATTTATTAAAGAAGTCAGTGAGTTTACTTCTCATCAACGTAGGAAGAAAGGTCGATATGACAACTGGGTTTATCTGTCTGTCGTTTCAATTTGTATCTTTGACTGTCTCAAGCCGATATAAGAAAATCTGGATCTATAGTAAATCGGAAAATACTGGACAATATTTAAAAACAAGGGATCATTCCACAATTATCAGTTTATGTTTGTATCAGTTAATGTAAAATATGCGAAACGGTTTTATGAAACTAAATACACAAATCAGGAATTGTAAACCTTTCAAACTGAAAGAAAAAGTAAAGCAGATTGGAGAATATTGGAGTTTTGTCTGTTCATTTCATTCATTACAGGTTTCTTAACATCTAAAACATCTTTAGGAAGTGATGCTAAATAAAAAAATGTCCTAAATACATTAATCATCAGCAGTTACATGATCCTGCGTTTTCTTATAAACATTCACTATACATGAATATTGGACTATGTTAACTAGTTAAACAAAAATATTACATTTGTTGCATATAACGTTTCATCTTCGAAGTCCATAGTGATTGAGCAATATCTGAATATGGTATACTTTTAAAATATTATTTCAAAACTAATGTATATATTTATAAGTATATTTGTGAAACCTAATGCAAAAAATGTGAATATAAAAAATACTGTGATAAGATACATTAATATAAAGTAAATGCAAATGTAATTTTAAAAGATGATATTGTACGAATGACAAATTTTTATTATAAAGATTATTTTACGTTGCTAGCTTAGTTGTTCTATTTAGGACCAACCTAAATCTATTTAGGTGGCCAAGCCAAGGGAAACTTTTACCACACGGTGGTAGCTAGACATAGAGTATTGATAAGTATCTTTAACATCCTTTAATTTATTAGTTCCCAAGCCAAGGGAAACTTTTACCACAGGTGGTAGCTAGACATAGAGTATTGATAAGTATCTTTAACATCCTTTAATTTATTAGTTCCCAAGCCAAGGGAAACTTTTACCACAGGGTGGTAGCTAGACATAGAGTATTGATAAGTATCTTTAACATCCTTTAATTTATTAGTTCCCAAGCCAAGGGAAACTTTTACCACAGAGTGGTAGTTAGACATAGAGTATTGATAAGTATCTTTAACATCCTTTAATTCATTAGTTCCCAAGCCAAGGGAAACTTTTACCACAGAGTGGTAGTTAGACATAGAGTATTAATAAGTATCTTTAACATCTTTTAATTTGTTAGTTCACATTTATTTTTATTGTTTCATTATAATGATTATTCTGCAATGCTAATCTACTATGTGGATTCGTAACTAACCGAAGTCGCTTGGGCTGGTTGAACTTGGTAACATATTATTAGGTTTACGACCTAAAATATCGTTAACAGCGAGGGAACCTAATTGATGAAACAATGCATTCTAATTGTATTAGCTATATTCATTATTGGGTATATTTTATTTCTGATTTATGTAGGTAGATAGCTTTGATCGGAAGTTAATATTACTAATTGTTTTTGTTTATTTGTTACTAAGCGCAAAGCTACACAAAGGGCTATCTGTGCTCTACCCACCACAGGTATCGAAACACGGTTTCTAGCAGTAGAAGTCCACAGACATACCTCTGTACCACTGGGGGGGGGGGCTAATATTAATAGCCTAAGTTTTGTTTGTTTGTAATTAAAAAACAAAGATACACAATGAGCTATATGTGCTCTGCCCACCACGGCTATCGAAACCTGGATTATAGCGTTGTAAGTCCGCAGACATACCGTTGGGTCACTGGGGGCAATAGCCTAAGTTCAGCGGAGGAAATTATGAAGTTCATTTAAAGGAGCAATTATATTTCGAGGGATTTAAGTGTATAGAAAGCAATAATGGCCTTTCGTTTAATAGTTTTATTGATACACAGTCAAAAGTATTATCGAAATAAGTATCATTTTCTTCTTCAATGTATTAAAAAGTGTTAAAATTACTGAATTTAATCATTTACATTATTTCCGACAACATTTTTTATCCGGGTTGCTAGTAAAAAGAAAAGAGAGAGATCAGAAACTGTTTTAATAGAAAAAACACCAATAACTTGATGTCAGCAATGATCAAATTTAAACAGATCTATATTTATACATACTTTTATGTTATCGGGTGACTCAGCGGTAAGTCTGAGAGCTTATAACGTTAAAATGAGGGTTTCGATACCCCCCAGTGTGCAGAATATAGACAGCCAATTGTGTTTCTTAGTGCTTAACAGCAAACACATTTTCACTTTGTTGTAGCTTCTTTAAAAAAGTATGTAATATACATACAAATATACATTGTAGAAAAATTGCTACGATCCTTACAAATAAAGAAAAATATTGGGTTACTGAAGTTAGTCGAACTTTAAACGTCATTAGGACGATGTTTCAGATCACGTGAGGTTCTTGGAGCTACTTCTATCGTCGATCATTTTCATTGTAATGGGTATGATCACAGACTAGTGTCAGACATCATAATTGATATTGTAACATGTTTCTGCGAAGTATGGCAAAGTCATTCTTAGATCAAACATATATTGTCAAAATTATTTTCACTGGTCACTTTTAAACCAACCAAAGGCAAAAAAGTCCAATGTAACTGCATAAAGAAACTTTGAGGGAATGCTGTTGAAAGAAAACTCTATGATTCAGTTTCATTGCCAATCTCTTTTCATGGAATCAAACTCTGATTTAAATGTGTGGACGAAAGCTTGCGAGCCTTCGTCAACTACAAATCCTTGTTTATCATCTGGTTAACGTACCAGAAGTTATGCTCAACTTCATCACAATAGCTATTTTTGGGTCGTAGAGTTCTCCTTAGTAACTATAGCCTTCATTTAAAGAGGAGAGCGTTGCTCTAAATTAAGTTGAAGTATTGTTTTAGAGCATGTTTACTTACTGCTCTATTGTGAGCATTTTCTTTTATTTCCATGAAAACCATTAAAGACTTTTTTCTAGATCTTGTGTCTATGTTCTTCGGCAACACATAATTTAACAAACCTGCTGTATGATGTTTCCCTTAAGGAATTTTTCTATATAAATCTCATCAATCGAACCGTGATGGCTTTATAATGTCGAATGGTCGTGAACTAAATATATAGGTGCTAAACATGTCTCTGTGATGCTGAAAACACAAGCTGTAGTAATCACACATGATATTTAACAATATATAAAATTAGTTATTATAATTATTTATAAGTAACATCAGAATACGCTAAGGCAATAATGTTTTTGAAAAAAAAGTTTCAATCTACTTATTCTAACTTGTATTACTAAGGATGATATAATATTTAAAACAAAAAATAAAATCAATGGGAAGACACTTAGTAGGTATTTTATTATATTTTTTTCAGTTTCATTAAATGATATATTTTCAAAAAACATAACAATAATCAGATAATGCGAATTACATTAGGAATTAAATAAATACCGTACAAAGAAGAAATAAGAGGTAATTAAAATACTGTCCCCCACAGAATCGTAATTATCCTTTTGCCCCCCTATGTGGCACAGCGGTATGTCTGCGGACTTACAACGCTAGAAACCGGGTTTCGATACCCGTGGTTGGCAGAGCACAGATAGCCCATTGTGTAGCTTTGTGCTTAACTTCAAACAAATAAACAATTAATTATCTTTGTTATGTTAAATGCAACCGTTCTGCCATCTAGCTTCAAACCATTGGCTTGTGAAATTAGGTTTGTTTCGACGCAAAAAAAGGGGGGGGAGAGACCTTACAACGTTTCTAGAAACATTTTGTGCAACAAAGAACTTTATAAATACGAAGAAAGTAAGATTTACAACTGGTATATGTGTATGCTTTTATTGAATTGTATTTGTTTTGGATTGAAGAATAAAACAAAATAACAGCTTCTACATATTTACGAAGCTACAACTACTTTTCTGTTTAACCGCGGTACGCCTCGGTTGATCCTGACGACGCATGAGGCAGAAAGAAACAAACTTTCAGGACGATATTAGGTATTTGGGTTATATATATATTATTCTCTCTCTCAGAAGTTTAACTTTGAATAACCTCATTGTGATTAATGACCTTAATCAGTGTCACTATTTTGATCTATTTTATTTCTGGTGAAACAAAAGAATTTCAGAAAAATTAGTAAAAAAATGTTTTAACGCTTTATTTATAAATGAAAATGAATCCCTATTTTTATTATAATTTGATGAAATCTACTAGAAATGATAATTGTGAACAATAACGTGAAGATCTTTTTTGATGTTGGTGCCCCTACCTTTCTATTACCTCTAGTTATCACTCAAACATGGCCCAGCATGGCCAGGTGGTTAGGGAGCTCGACTCGCAGTCTGCGTGTAGCAGGTTCGAATCCCCATCCCCTCACACATGCTCACCTTTTCAGCCGTGGGGGCGTTATAATGTGACGGTCAATCCCACTATTCGTTGGTAAAAGAGTAGCTCAAGAGTTGGCGGTGGGTGGTGATGACTAGCTACTTTCCCTCTAGTCTTACACTGCTAAATTAGGGACGGCTAGCGCAGATAGCTCTCGTGTAGCTTTGCGCGAAATTACAAACAAAAAAACAAACAAACACTGAAACATAAAGCAAGTGTCAATGAACACGTACTCACGGTCAGGTGAAACACACACATGGTGTTAAGTACGGTTAAAATAAATGGTTAATGACTCTGAACTTATATTAAACATACCCCGACTGTTCACTCTTATTACGATTTTTTTTCCAGTTACATAGATTTGCAGTGCAATTCATTTATTTACAGATACAAAATATACTGATCGAGTGGTGTGACAAGTGATTTTGTCAGTTCTATAAATGTGGAAATTTTATCATATTGTGGCTTGTCTGCAAAACCATGTATAAGGGCAAGGATCTCACCGACTTTCATGAGAATAGAACATTCTGTGTCTATCTATCAAAAGCATCGTTAACACAGATAGATCAGTTTTGTTAACTGGCTGTTCAAAAACATCTGTCGTCAGAGTCTTTAAACGGCGATGAGTGAAAGGGAGTGCGTCTGTTACTAAAAAACGTTTTGCTCACCCACTGCTGTTCATTGGCTCAGGTAAAATATGAAACATAACTAAAGTTACATTCGGCAACCGACAACAGATGCATGGCTTCATTAGTGATTAGCCCCCCCCACCCCCCACCCAGTGGCACAGCGGTATGTTTGCGGACTTACAACGCTAGAAACCGGGTGGGCAGAGCACAGAGAACCCCCCCCCCCCACTTGTGTAGCTTTGTGCTTAATTCCAAACTCTGGAAAACAAATGACTGGAACCGTGTGATGTGACTTGGTGAGTTTTTTTATCTTTACCAATGGTAAAATAAAAGTACAGAGAAAACCAAACGAGACACATGACCTAGTTTGTGTTGTTTCTCACCTGCTGGAGATGGCGTAATAAAGAGAGGAAGTTTATGTGAAATGGACTGTGTTCTTTTGTTCATTTAGAAAAGCAAATAACATCTAGAGTGTAGCTAGACGTCGTTACCAATCACACATTCCTTCACGATGCTACTTCTCCACACTAATGGAAAATAATAATAATAATACAAAACTGTTACTAAACTCCTGGTTTCGAAAACGATTCATGAAACATGGCAGTAACTTTACTTATGGTTCTTTGACAACATAATTACCTGATCTTTAACCAACTGAGTTTCTTTCCAAATAATGTTAACGTCGCATGCACTACCATAAATAAATACTGGCATCTGTGGATCATTTACTGACTGTTGTTTGTTTGTTGATATTCGTGCAATACTACACAATGGTTATTTGGGTAGCCGTCCCTAATTTGGAAATGGAAGACTAGAGGACAGGCAGCAAGTCAACAGCACCAACAACCAGCTATTGGCTACTCTAGTCAAATAATAAAAATTGGCCATCACTCTTACAACGCACCCATAGTGCCAAAGCGTAAGGTCCAGTTTTACGACAGCGGTATACGAGCCATAAATCATCAGATTCACAGTCCGATACACTAGTCAATAGATCATGATAGGTCCAACTACTAACTATTCTCCTGAATGAATGGGTTACAATCAAACAAGACATATTATAGCGTCTGTGCTAGGCTATTTTCGAAACAAACTAAAATCTAACCCGATATCAAATTGAGATCCTAATAAAGTGATCGGTCATGGTAGTTTTCAAATTATTAAATAACTTAAAGCTGTTTAAATACATTTAAGCAGAAATTTGTAATTCAACGTTTACTTGTGTAAAGCCACCCAAGATCTATACTTTTGAACTGACAGGCAACAAGAAATGCAGCCAACTAACAGCACCAGCCGCCGACTATTGGGTTATTTTAACCGTACAGTGAGATTTGACCGTCACTTTTATAATATACCTACAGCTCCAGAGTCAGAAGCACGATTATCATTATTGCGGTAAAGGAGTGATAGATAATCTTGGACCCTCGGATCTGCAGCCCGGAAAGCTAGCCACTAGGCCATGCCCATCCAGTTTAGTTTTGATGTTTATCTTTTTATAATTTAACTTATATTTTATTATTTGTTGTTATATTATCACAGCCCTTTTTCTTTTGTTTGAGAATTTCGCCCAAAGCTATATTTAGGGCTATCTGCGCATACACGTCCCTAATTCTGAATTGATACACTAGGGGCGAAGGCAGCTACTCTCAACAGCCAACGAAATAGACGTACAAGCTCTCTTTCGGCAGTATTTTAGTTTTATTTGATATATATTAGTAAGTTAGGCGACATATATCAATAAATTTGCTAAATGTTACACCTTTAAACAATATATTAGTTCATGGTCTAAAGCATCATATTAATCTACATACATACGCGTTACATTACCATATCATGTTATCCAATCATGCTATTAGTAAACAAATAAGCATCTTGCATCTCGGTAGCTCAGCCGAAATTCGAGGTTCGACATTTGCGATAGCCACAGTGCAGATAAACCATTGTGTGGCCTTAAGTTGAACAATATGCAAAAATCTATTTAAATCTTTCCCATTATTAAAGAATTGCCTACTAAAACAACAAGTTGTATTTTTAGCTGCAGACTCTCAAAATACGGCTATATTTTGGCAAAATAACTTTTTCGATATTGTTTTTTCAAAAAGCAATTATGAAAAATAAAGAAATGATTACCTTATTTACATTTCGTTTCAATTCTCATCACACTTCAATAAAAGAAAAGATTAAGTATTTTAGGACAACAGAGGTTTTGTAGAAAGAAGCTCTAAGTGTATGAATTCAGAATGTTTTTTTTTGTTTGCTTGTTTCAAAATGAAATCACAAAATAATTGTAAAAAAATATTTGCTAACGATTTAAGTGTTAAAAATGGGACGAATGCTATTGGTCGTCTTTATAAAATAAGAATAAACTCTTAATGATTAGTGCGTTCCTAAATTTAACAGCATATGAAACCTTCAGTAGTAAAACGGCATTTGTAAGTATTACAGATCTCGTACTAAAATGTTTTGTTGTTGTTCTAAAATCAAATATACTTCTCTTTTACACTTTCTTGTATAACGTAAGATGTGATATATTATATTTGATAAAGATAATTATGCAGAATGCATCAACATCTTTGTTAAATTGTTGCCTACAGAGAAAACTATCTTTAAAAACTACGACAGAAACAACAATATATATTGTATTGCGTATTATTCTCAAACCAATATTCGACCATCATTTGATTTGTTTGAAGTTAAGCACAAAGCTACACAATAGGCTATCTGTGGTCTGCCCACCACGGGTATCTAAACCCAATTTATAGTGTTGTAAGTCTGCAAACATACCGCTGTGCTACTGGGGGGGGGGCGTCATTTGATAATATTCAATGCCTATTGCGTATATTGAAAAATCATTACTCCGATGTTTCCACTGATATTTTTGTAGCTATCATACATTGAATAATATTCGACATTTCTTGACTATATCTTTAATGTTTTCACAAAATATTTTAATTTTTATCTAGTGAATGAATAGGAGATATCGATTAGCTCAGCACACATTTGAATTTTGAAAGAAAGGTATGCCATTTCGTCAATGACTGATCACTGAAATTCGTTATTCACTTATAAATTTATCAAAATGCTTATTAATGTTTAGACCTTTAAAACATGAAAAAATTAATAAATAAAATTATTTAAAAAGCTTTTTCGTTAGAAATATGTAATGATTTAGTGTACCGATTTCTTCTTAGCAATGTTCTTATGCTCAAATAAATCAGAAAGTAAGTAATAATATCGCTGACAGTTTCTCGGTATTCTTTAAGATATATAAATACTTGAAAACAAAGATTACTGAATTTGTTTTTCTCTTCCATTGCGTAGAGGCAATGGGAAGAGAAGAATAAGTTCTAAATTATTTTTGTATTTTTCTATTTTCACTAGCAGAGACAAAATAAACCTTTTTGGTCCAAGAGAGAGAATCGTGTATTTTTCGTTCTAAATGGTTGAAGAAATATCCAATAGACAAAAATAGTATTTTCAAATATCAAATCTGTGTCGGAAGAAGAAATAAATATAATTATTTTATTCATTTCATGTAACACAAAAAACCAGTTGAATACTGAAATTAAAGCTACAAATCTCAAACTTCATTTTTCTGCGGATTTACAACGCTAGAATCCGGGTTTCGATACCCGTGGTGGGCGGAGCACAGATAGCCCATTGTGTAGCTTTGTGCTTAATTACAAACAAAGAAACAAGCAATATTAGAAACCCCCATTGCCCCTGTAGTTTTGATGTACTACACCTATGAAATACAACCATTGTAGTTTAAAATATTGAAAAAAGCATCTAAATAGGCAAATTATTCATTTTTCAAATTTTCTCTACGACCTTAATATGGTACCTATTTAATTAATTTAAAATTATAAGGAAAAAGCAACACATAGCCACAAATGATTAAGTGTAATACATTTTTAAAAACAAATGTTCAAGACGTATAGCCTAATAACCAAGTGGCACATAGATGATTGTCTTTAGAACCAGTTATCATTGACAAACATTTGTTTTTAAAAATATCGTCCATTACACATAATATAGTTTGATGTTACCATTAATTTACTAAAATAGAAATAATTAACATCCTCTGTTGGATACAAAGTAAGAAAAATAGCAACGTGCCTTGGCCGTTCACCAAGTACTGTGAAGCACACATTGGACCGATACAAAGAACTTTACTTCTATAACATTAGACAAGGAAGGAGACGAAGTAAAAAAATCTCATTGAAGGAGATGTTAGATATACAAAAATCAATTCCCTAAAAAAACTGAAGGTAAAATACGACATAAACAAGTCACACACAATTAAAGTTTGAAGAAGTACAGTCTCAAGAATACTGTAGAAATATAGCCTATGGAGAAGAGCAGGAGCAAGAAAGCCCTTACTGCACAAAGAGAATTCAGTAATGACACTAGCTTTTTCGCAAGAGCATGTATCTTATTCTTCGGAACAGTGGACAAAAGTGCTCTGAACAGACGAGTCTATATTTGAACTGCTTGATTCTAACTGGTTTATATGTGTTTGCCAAATAGTTAACGAGAGATTTCATATATACTTTCTGAGAAGAATGTGATTAGGAAAGATTTCACATTTCAAGAATATAATGATCCCAGTCACGCTTCCAGGAAATTTTGAGGTTATATGGTAAAAGAAAAAGTTCCGGAAATCTCCAGCAAATGGAATGGCTGCTACAAAGTCTAAGCCTTAACCCCATAGAACAAATATGGGATATGTTGGTTTCCATGCTTGACAAAAGTACCAAGTATACTAAAGAAACATCTGGACACATCTTCAAGGAAAACTGAATTGAATTGCACCAGATATTTTGAGATAATACACAAATACAAAACAGGTGCCAAGCTATTAGTGATTCCAAAGGAGGTCGCAAAAAATATTAGCATTAAAGAGATTTGAAAACATTATTTGGGTACTAAGTTTTGTAATAGTCTCCTGCAAGATTACTTTGCAATGATTACAAGTAAACTTCTATTACAAATCAATGAGTATTTTGTGTGTAAATGTCACAAAACTACATTTTTGAGGTGTTATACTTATACTTTAGAAATAATATTAAGTTTTTCATAATAAAAATGTCATGAACATACACAACATCAGCCAAGTATAACACGTCCTAAATATTCTGGAAAAATTTATTACTGTGTCTATTCATACTTTCAAAATGCCATGTAAAATATGCATGCCACTGTTCCTTACGTTGCTCCACAAAACTGGTATGTTTCCAGTTGTTATTTGAGATATTCTTTTATTGATAAATTTACTTGGATGGTTTAAATATTTTTTATTATGTTAGCAATGACCTGGTAAGTTTATTGTGCTTCCTCGTAAATGGTATTTGTGTTTGCATCTTGTTATCTCTGCTTATCTGTGTAAACGAGGTGATACATAATACAACTAGTAAGTTAAAAGCAGCTTCCAGCATGTGCGATACATAATCAGGGAAAGAGGTACATATAAGGTACAATAAATGAATAATTAAAACTTAAAGAACATTGTTCTTATGTTCAGAAATATAAAAAAGGGCTAGAGAATGGATAAAAAGACTGGAATAAAACACAAATGAAATAGATAGAAAGATGTATCTTTGTTCAGTACATTCTGGTGGTTCATATATGTTTATAATGTGGTGAGAATATTAATACTTCTATCTGTCCTCCAAAGCCCCCCTCCCTCAGTGATACAGCGATAAGTCTATGGGTTTCAATACCCGTTCTGAGCACAGCACTGATAGCTAATTGTGTAGATTTGTGTTTAACTACAAACAAATAAAAACAAAAAGCATGCTTTTCCAATTAAATATATATTAATATAAACTACTCCACAGATTAAAGAAGAATAATTCTGTTTTGACAACATGTCGCTTGTACAACGCCTAGAACTTTATTATTCTGTAAATTCATTATAAACAGCAACTACAGCAACAGCAACAACAAAGAAAACATAATTATGATCATGAGGCTATTTCTTGCATCGGGAAGTAAAGACAAAAAGGTGATGTATTTTTCATGCTTGTATTGGCCACAGAATGACTTCTTGCCCTTTGACTGAGATAGTCATCTTGTTATGCATTTTTCTAATATAAAGTTAAGTGATTTCTTAACATATGAAAACGAGAAAATTGGAGAGTCAGTGAAGGTCTGAAATATCAGATTTACTTGAATATTTTGATAAATTTAGTGGCAGTTTTAATAAGTAGGTTATATTATCATATACATATCTCTACCACGATATAATTCCGAAAATGGTGCCTACTGAAGTGTGCGGACGTAAATGTTGACCAGAATGTATTTTTTATGCTAGTAACTTCTGAGATAATCACAGGAAAAGTTATATAATTCTTAACAAATATGATAACACAAATAAGCTCACGTGGTGACAAATAGTGGCATTTACTATATTACATTTCATTATACCTGTTAGAATCGCAGTTAAAATATTATCACGTATTGTCTGTGGATTACATATCCTGCCTAGCGCTTCAATAAATCTATAGCATAAAATCCAGCTCCTGGTCACCTGCAACTGCATGAGGGCAAATAAATTTGTATTATTCGAAACTAAAGCATCTCTCAGAATCAAAATATACAAGTCTTTCTGCAATCCCTAACTGTACGACGGATATGGTACGACCTTTCTTTGATATGCTGCATGGTACCTTCAGCGGCACGTCTGTTCTTAGCTTTATTAACAGTAGTTCCAGAAACTTTTGTAGTAAACGGTATAGGGTTGTATATGCCTATCAGACATAATGAAGGCAGGCAGCTTGATAAAACTGCTCTTTGGTGTTTTAATAGTTATCATTACTTCAAGTGCAGGATTGTCAACATCTAGGTATTGCACCTGGTAGAGATATAAGATCCTAACAGTCTATAATAAGTGCAAAGAGTCTGCGTTATTAAATTTTGTCGTATCAGATGCCTCTGGCAGTTCATCTTGTTGTATGTAATTCCTAAGTGTCTCTCATAAGACCCATTTCAACGTGATTTAATAATACTTCAGAACCTTGGGCATTCTCACTGACAACCACCGTCTCTCTCTTATTAATGAAAAATGAAATTTAACTGAAAATCCGGACGATAAACTATATGAAGTCCCTGATTTAATCACGCGAAAAAAAAAAAAATGCCACTGCTTATGCGACACAGAGCACGGAATGCCGCTTCTAGGGCCAATGATGAACAGAACCTCTAAATGAAAAAGAGTTTGCTCATTTATAAGTTGAGGCCAGAAAATAATGTTCTTAGTTCTGCTATGTAACTGTTCTGAAAATAGCATCAATCCAGGATATTAGCATTATAGGTGAAACAGCGAATCTCGCCCAATGTAGATACAGATGATTTTGTATATCTTCCACCACGCCTTTTCATTTTTACACATTTTTCATCTTTGAAGTCATGAAGTTCAAACTTTGCACACACTATCGTCTTTATATGTACAAACTTCACTGCATGTATCAGTTTCATACTCTGAAGAACACGTTTTTCAAACCTGCTAATGCCATTTATCTTAAAACTGCCGTTGAAAATATTTCTCCCATTTTCAACACTTAATGACTTGTTTTTTTTTCTTGAAGAGGATGCTTTTATACGGCCATCTTTAACTTTTAGCGAACAGCCTGATACAGTGTAGGATTGTTCAGAGCATTTTTAGAACTACAGGTGTACCCCCGGCGGCTCCACGGTAAATTTATGAATATTTAGTGTTAAGTCCGCGGTAGACAGAGCACACTGTGTACTATTATACTAAAAATACAAGATTACAATAACAACAGAACTATAGGTAAATTATTAAGAAAGTGGTTTGAAATTTCAGGATAAAGTTCATGGCTCTGTCCAAACACTTAGATTTAGCTTTTAGGACACTAGGCGAGTTTGCAAGTTAATGTTTTAGAAAGCTAGGCTAATTTAAAGAATGAGATTACTAAAGACTGATTTAGACTTGTGGTTAAAGTCTTAGGCTTCTGGTTTAAATTGTGGGTTAAATTTTAAGAAACAAGGTAAAGTTTTACGTTAACTTTCACAGCTTTAAGTGAAATTCTAGGCTAAGATTTAATAAGTTTATTTGTTTGTTTGTTGTTAAACCCCAGGATATCTGTGTTGTTCCCACCACGTTTATCAAAACCCGAATTTTATGTTATAAGTCCGCAGACTTGCCGCAGAGCCAATAGGGAGCGGTTTAATAAAACCAGTAAAGCTATTTTTTACTGTCTTCCTATCTATACCTGTTTGAATATATTTGTATATGAACATATAAAAATTGTACTAATAATTGTTTTATAGTGGCTTTTAACGGTTAATGTCATTTATTATTTTGAAAATCCCATCAGTAGTTTCTTTTATTCAAATATATATATATATATTTGTTTGTTTTTGTAATTTCGTCGCAAAGCTACACGCGCAAAGCTATCTGCGCTAGCCATCTCTAGAGGGAAGGCAGCTAGTCATCACCACTCGCCGCCAACTCTTGGGCTACTCTTTTACCAACGAATAGTGGAAT